>NC_081561.1:99227429-99527429 GCF_022355385.1 Mustela nigripes
TAACTTTATAACTAAAAAAGCTAGAAAAAGAAGAACGAAGCCCAGAGTTAGTAAAATAAAAGAAATAACAAAGATAAGAAAGGAAAATAAATGAACTAGAGACAAAATAAAACAACAGAAAAGATCAATGAAACTAAGAGCTGATTCTTTGAAAAGAAAAGCAAATTGACAAATTTTTATCTAGACTCACCAAGAAAAAAGAGAGAGCTTTCAAATAAATCATATTGGAAATGAAAGAGAAATTACACACCTGATGCTAAAGGAATACAGAGGATAGTAAGAGACTACTGTGAATAATTACACGGCAACAAACTGGACAATCTAGAAGAGATGGATAAATTTCTAGAAACATACAATCTTGTTTTAAGACTGAATCACAAAGAAACAGAAAAATCTGAAAAGACCAATTACTAGTTAGAGGATTGAATCAGTAATTAAAACCTTCAACAAATAAAAGTTCAGGATTAAATAGCTTCACTGGTGATTTCTACAAAATTTTCAAGGAATAATTAATACCAATCCTTCTCAAACTCTTCCAAGATATTGAAGAGGAGGGAACTCTTCCAGACTCATTTTTTTCCTCTTTTTTACTTTTCTTTTCTTTTAGTAATATAGTGATTCAACAATTCTGTACATGACACAGTGCTCATCATGATAGTGTACTCTTTAATCCCCATCCCCTATTTCACTCAACCCGCCTCCCACCTCTACTGGTAACCATCAGTTTGTTCTCTACAGTTAAGAGTCTATTTCTGGTTTGTCTTTCTCTCACTCTCTTTTTTTTTTCCTTTGTTCATTTGTCTTGTTTATTAAATTCCAAATCTGAGAGAAATCATATGGTATTTGTCTCTCTCTGACTAACTTATTTTGTTTATGACAAAGGGGTGAAGAATATTCAATGGGAAAAGGATAGTCTCGTCAGTAAGCACTTTGAGAAAACTGGACAGCTATAGGCAGAAGAATGAAACTGGACCACTATTTTTACACCATATACAAAAAAATAGGGATTAAAAACTTGAACTTCAGACCTGAACCATAGAACACTTAGAAGAAAAAATATGCAGAAAACTCCCTGACATGCTCTTAACTATTATTATTTTTTTTAAAGATTTTATTTATTTATTTGATAGAGAGAAATCACAAGTAGACGGAGGGGCAGGCAGAGAGAGAGAGAGGGAAGCAGGCTCCCTGCTGAGCAGAGAGCCCGATGCGGGACTCGACCCCAGGACCCTGAGATCATGACCTGAGCCGAAGGCAGGGGCTTAACCCACTGAGCCACCCAGGTGCCCCAACTATTATTTTTTTAATCTGACACCTAAAACAAAAGCAACAAAAGCAAAAATAAAGTGGGACTACCTAAAACTAAAAAACCTCTGCGCAGCAAAGGAAACCATCAACAAACTGAAAAGGCCACCTAGTGAATGGATAAGATATTTGCAAAACATATACCTGATAAAGGGTTAATGTCCAAAATATATAAGGAACCCATATAACTAATAGCAAAATCCCCCAAATAGTCCAGTTAAAAATGGGAGAGTTGAGGGAAATTGGAAGGGGAGGTGAACCATGAGAGACTATGGACTCTGAAAAACAATCTGAGGGTTTTGAAGGGGCGGGGTGGGTGGTTGGGGGAGCCAGGTGGTGGGTATTAAGGAGGGCACGTATTGCATGGAGTGTGTGATGCAAAAACAATGAATTCTGTTATGCTGAAAAGAAATTTTTAAAAAATGGGCAGAGTATCTGGATAGATGTTTTTCCAAAGAAAATAGACACATAACCTATATGTGCAGAAGATGCTCAATATCACTCATCATCAGGGAAATACAAAACAAAAGCTCAATGAGATAATCTCTTCACACCTATGGAATGGCTATTATCAAAAGACAACAGTAACTAGTGTTAGCAAGAATGTGGAGAAAAGGGAATCTGGTTCAGGCTGAGATACATTGTAGAATTACCATCTGACCCAGCAATTCTACTTCTGGGCATTTAGAGAAAACGAGAACATTAATTTGAGAAGATATATGCAGCTTATGTTCATTGCAGAATTATTTACAATAGCCAAGGTATGGAAACAACCTAGGTGTCCACCAATGGATAAATGAATAAAAGAAAATATGATACATAGACATATCTATAAATGTATAGGTATATCTATATAGATATAGAAAATGGAATACTATTCAGCCAAAAAAGAAATCTTACCATTTGCAATAAAAAGTGTCCCTTAAGGGCATTATGGTAAACCACGTATTTCAGACAAAGAAAGACTAATACCATATGATCTCACTTATATGTGGAATTTAAAAAACAAAAAATAACCTCATGGAGGACAAATAAGTGCTTGACAGAGGCATGAGGTGGTAGTTGGTAAAATGGGAAAATGGGATCCAAAGGTACAAACTTCCAGTTATAAAATAAGTAAGCCATGGGGATGTAACGTACAGCATGTTGGCCATAGTTAATACCATATTTCCTATTTTAAAGTGGTTAAGAGAGCAAATCTTGGAAGCTCTCATCACAGGAAAAATATTGTAACTGTATATGGTGATGGATGTGAATTATACTTACTGTGATTTTTCACAGAAATATAAATTGTATCATGTATACCTGGAACAAAAATGTTGTATGAGAGTTATACTTCAATTTGTAAAAGTATGAAATATGAGGGGACAATCTTATGAAATTTATTTTTATGTTTTTGTGACTTCCTAAGATCACCTGCATACCTTCACATAATTTGCCTTAACTTCAAGACACACTATTCCAATTCATCTTAATTATGGTGCTGATTACCTAGAATTACTACAAACCCCATGAATTAACAGTATAGTCCCCATCAAGACTGCCTTCACTTCAGATGCTAGCCCCAAGTTCATGGGTCTCCAGGCTATCTGCACTTTTGACCAACTTGCTACAAATGTGGGGGAATTCCTCCTACCTTCTTTAGGTTGATAATTTATTAGAATAACTCAGAACTTGGGAAATTTCTGTCCTTCTTAGAAAGGATACAAATCAGGTCAGTCATACATAGAGATCCATAGCACAAGGTCTAAGAGAACCCTAAACACAGAGCTTATGGGCTCTCTTTTCATGGAATCCAGGTGCAGCGCCCTTTTGGCTATCAGTGTGCTCAACAACAAGGAAGATCCACCTAGCAGCATTTTCCAGAGTTTTTACTGGAGAACCATTATGTAGAAATGATTGACTCCTTACACTCAGGACTGAGCTCAGTCTCCATCCCTGCCCTTCCCTGGAGGGGGTGGCTTAATGCCCCAATTCTCTAAAGACATGGTTGGTGTTTCAGGTGATAGCCCCTGTGTTTACTCGTCTTGTTAGCATAATGTTAAGTGTGAGCCACAAGCCCACTCTGAATAAAAAGGCACTCCTCTATCACTAAGGAAATTCCAAGGATGTTGAAGTTTTCTCTTCTATATACAATCCACCCTTACTAAATTGTTATACTACATTTTTATGAAAAATAATTTCCTTTTTTTATGAAAGCCAAAACCTATGCAGGTTTTCCCATAAATTGTTTCAAAACTATATTTATAAAATGTTATTGTTTCCAAGATATATACTTTGATGGATCATTAAAATTAAGTATGTCCACATTAATTACATGCAATTGTATATCCACATAAATATATTTATGCATGTGTGTATGTGTATACACACACATTTTCCTTAAATAGTTGTATATATAATTTGGATACTCTTTTTCTCTAAGTGAGGTTTTTAAAAACTGTATCTTTGAAAGGATAATACCAGTAAACTTTCTAGTATACTTGCTAAGAGTAACAGTTTTGTACTAATTTTCTGTGGATAATCCCCAGAAACATATTATTTAAGGTCAAATAGGTAATGTTATTGGGTGATATGTCACATCATCTAAAATCATTAGGAAAATTTCTGCATAAGAATATTTTCCACAAATTAGATACTTCTTAAATTTTTTTTAACATTTTAAGGTATATATTGCATGGAGCACTGTTTATTATACGTAAACAATGAATCTTGGAACATTACATCAAAAACTAATGATGTACTGTATGGTGACTAACATAACAAAAAAAAAATAATAAAAAAATTTATTTTAACATTTTAATGGGACTCTATGGTATATTTTGACTACTTGTTAAATAGAGCAAATCAGGCTTCACTTAAGCATTTTCCAGAATCATCATCTGTTTTTAAATTGTACTGTTATATCCTTGGCAACACATTCCATTCACGCATATTGAGCTCTTTTCCCATTTGAAAAGATCCAGAAATTATCTGAGTTTTATAGTTTTTTCTATTTTCTCCTTTGCTATCAATTCTTGCTTCTTTCAATTTCCTGTGGCAGCATTTCCTGCTCTGCCCTTATTACTTTCAGAATTAGCTCATGATATGAGTTGAAGAATACAAGTGAGGATGCAGTGGCCCTCCCTCACATGCACGGTCTACCAGGAATAGTTTCCTGGTAGCTGCTTTACTGACTCAGGGGCTGCAAATTCCAGGATGTTTGACATTTGGAAATTGGACATCCAGGCAAGTGCGGCTTTATTCCCAAAAAGTGGAACATTTTACAAGCAAATACTATATTCCCTTACACACAAAACATTACAATTAGAGTACTAAAAAGCTTCTGAATAAAGTATTCGTTGTTGTTTTTTTTTTCTTACTGAAGCCACTTCAAGTATTTGGAGGGTTTTTGTTGTATTAGTAAATATATCATCTTACTTAAAACTTTAATATCCTATTCAGATAGCATATTTAAGATTGAATTTCAATAAAGAATAGATCACTCTTAACATAGTTTCCAAAAAAGGCAAAATTTATTGGAATTTCAGACTCAGATTAAGAAACAAATATAATTACATTTAAAATGCTGTCATTGTTGTTTAAGCATTTTTGAAATTAACCAATGTTAGTAACTTATTGGGTACATTATTTTTTTCTGAAAATTGCTTACAAAGCATATATCCATGTCCATACACTATTGATTAAGTAAACTAACTGATGTCTTATAAATGCAAGTTTCTCTCCAGAATACTTGATTGTAATTTTGTAATATGTGTCTGAAAAAGACAAACACTTTTGACACCCATATATGCATACTAGTATATGCATACTAAATTGTTCTGCTACTTGTTTTGTTTCCGCTGCATTTAAGTTACCATGTGAATTTCCCAACATGTACTTCATTTCCCTTGTAAGCCATTGCTAGTTTAATTTTCCAAAAGAGTACCATTTAGACTTTTCCACTGAGATTATTTGCTGAGTGCATTCTTCATGGTTTTTTGGGTTTTGTTTTTCTGTTTGTGTTTTTGTTTTTGTTTTTTTACTGTAATCCACTTAGCAGCAATGCCACTATAACACTGTGGACAATACTGTCTTATGATTTATATTGCATTTATGATATATATCACATTATATTGTGATTGTGCACATATTTAACTCCATCTGAAATTGTGATCACTAAAGGATACGAAGCCATACTTCTGTCATGTTGTGTAATTTCCATCTCAACCTGTGGCTGGCAGTAGCTACTGAGGACATGTTATTTGAACAGAGAGCTAAGGGAACCCTCATTTCTCTGGTTCTGTACTCCCTCCCCCTCCTTTTTTCCTCCCCCCCCCCCCATTTCTCATCAGGTAGTGACTGCCACCAGCACCTTAGAAAGCTTTCTCTAGGGTCACTTAGCATTTTTGTGACAGATAAATTTCTCTAGCAGCATCTCATTGTGAAGATAATGAAAATAGTTAAACCAGAAAAGCAATCTCATAGTTGTAAATCTACTTCCTTCCTCTAAACTTTCTGCATTACAAATAGATCTGGTCTTTTAAAAATTTCTCTAGAGTACTTTCAGATAACAAAATTATAGTTAAGTTTGAAGAAGTACTTCATTTAGTTGTGAGAACAACTAAATGTTGTATTGTGTTTTAATTTAAAAATCATCTAGATAAAGGTAACATTTAAAATGTCATTAAACAATATCACATGGTTGCAGCATGACTGCAGTTTCTTTATTCAGAAATTATATCTATTTTGACATTTCTCTGTTCTTAAAAGTAACTTATCAGATTCATAAAACTAAACTCTTAAGAGGGGTCAATTGTAAAGTTTATTCCGGCGAGATAAACACAACACCAGGCAAAGTGGGTGCAAGGCAAGATTTATTAAAAACGCTCTCCGGCGAAGTTTCAGGGCTCAGGAGCAGGGAAGCCAGGAAAGTTGCGCCGGGAGGAGGTGGGCACCCTCGGGCGAGGTTCCGCCACTCTGGAAAGCAGAGTGGTGGAAGTCGCGCCCAAGGCAGGGAGGAGGGGGCTTTTAAGGGGTCTTGGGGAAAGCTCAGGGGTCTTTTGGCAAGTTTCCCTTATTTGGATATCCCGCCGCTCATGGGGATCCCATTGGTCCACAGGAGCCTGGGGCGGGGGTCTCAGATTCCTGCTTGGGCCTTTGTTCTCCTGTCCGAGCTCAGGTCTTGTGGTGGGAACTTTCGCCATCTTTGGTAGCCCTTCCTGCCAGCCCAACATCAATTATATCTCAAAAAGCCTTATTTTTTAAAAAGGAGAAATAGTGGTTGGTTGATTTTTAAAAGGAGAGCAAGTATGTATCATGTACCTGGCTCTCATCTCAGTCTCACCTACAACAATAATACAAAATGTTTATAAGATCAGAGTTTTTACTCCATTGTGTTTTCTTTATTTTTTTTTTTAAGATTTTATTTATTTGTCAGAGAGAGAGAGGGAGAGAGAGCGAGCACAGGCAGACAGAGTGGCAGGCAGAGGCAGAGGGAGAAGCAGGCTCCCCTCCGAGCAAGGAGCCTGATGTGGGACTCCATCCCAGGACGCTGGGATCATGACCTGAGCCGAAGGCAGCTAGCTGCTTAACCAACTGAGCCACCCAGGTGTCCCTACTCCATTGTGTTTTCAAACTTCCCCGTGTGTTGTGTAGTTTATCGAGCTCTGAAAAACTGATTTCACTGAATTAGTGGTTATAAGAAATTGGAAATAGGAAAAAAAAGGGACAAAGTTTTGTGATTCCAGGCCTATTCAGTTGGTCCTTGGGAGATAATTAGTAGCTTATCTGGGCCAACCAGATTTGGCTTTCAGTTTCCAAACAAAATTATTGCAAAGGATCTGGTCACTGGGAGCCCTTCCTGTTGTCATCATTGATCTCGGGCTTTGGATCCAGTGCTGTTAAATATATAAACCTTCACACACACACACACACACACAGAGACATTTGCTTACTTTGGCAAATTTATCAAAGCTTAGATACGCAGCCTCTAGGAAATTATTTTAGCCTCTGGCTTTTGCCTGGCTGGGCAGTCACTGATGCCTACTCTGACAAATCTGGCTCCTGCCATCTGCCTAGTTGGGCAGGTTTTGAGGCTGTCTTAGATCATCTTTATTTAGAATCCCGAAGAAGAATATTTTGTGTTGATTTTACCCCACTGGCTATTTGGACACTTGTTTTCCATCAGTAATGGCCATCTGGATCTGTTTTCAATATGTATCAGATATTTCACTACTTCTGAGTTCTTTTTCTCAAGCTCTGTCTTAATGACATGATGGAAATGGCTTAACTTGGTGAAACAGTGCATTTTCTCTCCCAAGAATACTCCTTTTGTGTATCATGATCTCCTTCAGGAAGGTAAGTATAAACCATTTAAGCAGCAGCAGACTTCAAGGAATCAAACACATTCTGTTAGACTGTGTTAACATACAGAATTGATTAGACCCTAGACTGTGCACACCAGTCTGGTGCCACTGCCTCAGAGAAGGCGGAGGTGTGGGGATTCTGTAGAGATTGGTGACATCTTTCCCCACACCACTCGAAGCTCTCTGCCCTCACCTCAGTGCATATTCACCAGCCAGAGACAGAGGCCCCTGTGGTAGTAGCCAGACAGGTGTTTTACCTATGTTGATAACTTTCAAGTCATCTTTCTGAAAGAATCCCGCCATACCCCCCAGGAGGAAATGAGCCTGCAATATCCCCATTCATGACTAAATTTCATTTCCTGATATTTAGCATCCTCTCACACCACATGACTCTGTTCTCTTCAGAGTTCTTTTCTCACCTTCACAGCATGCACTCTGCATTGCCATTATTTATTTACTCCTTTGTCTCCCTAGAAGCATGCTAGGAATTCTTATAGAGGTAGGGATCGTGTCCTATTCAGCTCTGTATTCCCAGCACTTACCACAGGGTGTGCCACATGAGAGTACCCAATGCGTGCAGAAAGACTGACAGTCAAGAGGGACGCGTGCTAAGCAAGCAGAAACAAAACTGTAAAGTGCTAAGTACTCCCAGATGAATAGTCCTTAAGGAATTTAGCTGCTTTTATTCCAGTCTCTGAACCCTGTTCTTTCACTTAACAGACTCTTATATTAATAACCAAATTATCTAGTTTTTACTGCTTTGCCAAGAACGACTGTGATAGAAGTCCAAACTAGTGAATGATCTATTTGCTTCTCAAATGTACTTGAAAGGGATTTCTAGCCTTAGATTAAGTTTCATATTAGGGTATAAAGTGGTAAAAAAAAATGTCCTGTGAGTGAGATTGATGATCTCATAATGAAGGGTACAGATCCTGAGAAAGGAATGAATATTCAGTGTAAAGCTGTCTAAAGTTGACTCCAGAAATCTGTTAGAACAGAAAAGTGCCATGTCTGGGTATGAGGAATTCTCTATTTATGTGAGCAGATCTGATAAGAAGCATCTACGTGGAAATGACCTTATCCTATCCACCAGTCTGCTTATTCTGATGACCAAGAAAGTGATAAATAAGAGTCAAAGCAAAGGATATTTCCCCAGAGAAAAGTTCAGATATAAAATTTTTAAGTACTTGGAATTTAATCTATGACATTATGGGGTTAGTCACAAGAAGGGCAAATTATTAGGAATCAGAAACTCATTTTTACCAACTTGCCTCCAGGATAGACTTGAACAAGTTGATCACACCAGTCAGATAACTGGAAAATATAACATTTTTTAGAAAAGATAGTCAAGCTGGCTGTTTATCATGTCTTGTTAAGGAGTCAGAGGTAGGGACTGGGCTGATGGACCATTTTACAGTTGTTCATATCACAGAAGACTGCATTCAACCCATAATGATACCCATCTTCAGGGCCTTCTAATATCGGAACGGCTTTAAAGCACGTATCTCACATTTTGGTTCTTCAGCATCACCCTTCTATGCAAAAAAGAATGCTCTGCTTCTTTTATCTATGACAGACTTCCTTGGTAGAGGAAAGCAGATGAAGATACAACCTTAGATTCTTTACACAGCTCAACTGAAAATTTGAAGTAAGCTTGAAATGCTTCTAAAAATTGACCACAATACAGTACTTAATAGCAGGAGCCTTCCTCCAGGTGCAAATTACCTTATAGAGAGAGACTGTATATTTTTCACTTTGGGTAAACACAGAATGATAATGGGGCACCTGGATGGCACAGTCAGTTAAGCAACTGACTTGGTTTCAGCCAGGTCATCATCTCAGGGTCATGAGACTGAGCCCTGTGTCAGGCCCCACACTCAGCATGGAGTCTGCTTGAGATTCTCTGTCTCTGTCTCCCTCTGACCCTCCTGCTCATACTCTCTTTCTAAAATAAATAAATAAATCTAAAAAAAAAGAGTAATGATGATGGTGATAATAACAGATAATAGAAAATACTTATTTGAAAATGTGTGTGTTTTAAATATGTAAATATATATGTGTATCCTTGCTGGGTTTTGAACATGTAATTTAATTTATCTACTCTCTCAGCAACCCCAGGGAGGAATTACCCTGGTTATTTCCAAATTTTAGATGGGGAAAGTTAGTTTAGATGAGAAAATTTTAGTGAGGTTAAATAACTTACCCAGCTCATACAGCTAGCAAATGGCAGAGTTGGTGTTTAATAAGCAATGAATATGTATTCAATTGATGGCCTTCCTTTGGGGAAAAAAAAAAGAAAAAAAGAAAGTCTTGCTTAGTAAGATTCTATTTTCTCAAAGATCTCAACCAATAGGGACCTCTGCCACATCTGTTTTTATTTGGAGTCTTAGCCTAGATATTTTGTCAAATGAACACAAATCATCCTTCTCCTTTTTGTGATTCTTGTTCAAACTCATTGCCCACTGTGGGCCGTTTTCTTCTCCAGTCTGTTCATTTTGCTATTACTTTATTTATATAATTTCAGCCCTAAGAAACAGATTGAGAAAAGGAGGTATAATTGGTTAGTGAGAAAATCATTTTTTGAAGATGTTATTTATTTGACCGAGAAACAAACAGCGAGAGAGGAAACACAAGCAGGGGGACTGGGGGAGGGAGCAGCAGGCTTCCTGCTGAGCAGGGAGACTGATGTGGGGCTCAATCCCAGGACCCTGGGATCATGACCTGAGCCAAAGACAAATGCTTAACTGAACCACCCAGGCACCCCAAGAAAATCATTATTTTTAAACAAGGCTCATGATGACAGATTTAAAAATTTTTGTTATGTATATTCCTTTCATTCATAGCTCTCCATATACATCTTGCATACTCAAACTATTTCCCATAGGAAACATGGCAAAATATCAAGATTGCAAACGTTAGTAGTTTTAATAGTTTAGAACTTTTCATCTAAGTTACCCTTAAAATTAGACATAAGCCCTTAGAACCTGTCCCCAGGATTCAGTGTTTTAGGCAGACAATCATACCATTATATGTATAGAGCCAAAAAGATTAATACCCACTGGATCCTTTTTATTCTTCTTTACCTGGCAGTTTGATCAAAAGATGATTCACCAATCTGTGTCCCTCACTCCCTTTGAGCCCTGGCTCACAATTCATCTCTAGGAAATCTTTCTTAATTAACTATACTCTGCTCTGATCAGCCTTTTGCTTTATATACCTTCACTATGGTCTGGCACCCAGGTTGTGGGGAACAGAAAAGGACAGAACATCGTTTTTGCAGAAACATACTTTTAAATGAATGTGTGCTCCTATTTCAATCATAAGGTCATTGATTTTAAATATACATATATGGGGCTCCAGGGTGGCTCAGTCAGTTAAGCATCCAGCTTCGGCTGAGGTCACAATCTCGGCGTCCTGGGATCCAGCCAGGATCTCAGCATTCTGGAGTCCTTTGGGGCTTGGCATTCAGCAGAAAATCTGCTTCTCCCTTTCCCTCTCCCTCTGCGCCTCCCCACTGCTCGCGCTCTCTCTCTCTTACTCACTGTCATAAATATTTGAAAAATAAGTAAATAAATAAATTAACATACATTCTATATATTGTGCATACAGTTCTCTTACTCCTTTCTCAAGTGCTGTTGCTACCATGGTCATGTGCAAGATCGTGCTGGCTCGGGAGCTAAGCCCCTGCTTATATATCAGCTCCGTTGGTGCTTTCCCCTGTGCTTCAGAAGCTGCAAGCTGCTTAGGAAACTGTTGACAGAGGGTTCACTTCACCCTCCTCAACTCCTTCACTGAAATCTACTGCCTTCTTTGCTTTCTAGTAGATAAAAGGCTAAGTTATTAAAACCCAGGGATAAGTTTCCCACTTAATTATCATGGTGACAACTGACCTTTTCCTTTAAAGTATTATATTTAATTCATTCTTTTAGAGACTACTTATTTTAGTTGTATCTTACTTATTGGTTCTGTCTAATAAATTCCGGCCTGGAGGATACTGAGCCAATGATATATTTATATTCAGTGAACATTTAATTTAACATTTATGTTATTCGCCTATACTCGTTGACTTCATTTTCTGCCCTGTAATGATCCAGTTTTCTCCTTCACCTCTTGTGCTGGTAGCAATAAGAAAAACATCGTGTTCTGTCTTCACTCCTTCCAAAACAGCATGCTTGTTTCTGAAAGTGTCAGACTTCACCACTGCATGCCTTTGGCTAGCACGCATAAATGATCAAATCACTGAATTTAATGAACTATTACATCTTTACATATTTTTGGTTTTAAATATAAATATCCCAACTGCAAGCCACACTCAAATGTATAGTATACTTTTTTACATCATCTGCTGTCAAGAAACATGACTCTGTTACTGCCCTTTTAGGCATCTCTGCCTTCCAACAGAAGGCAGTACCTTCACAAGGCAAAGAAACCTTCAGAGCCCCCATCTTGCCTAGATGAAGTCCCAAAGTTCCAATTTTTTTTAAAAGATTTTTTTAAAGACTTATTTGAGGGAGAGAGCATGAGGGAGAGAGAGGGAGAGCACAAGCAGGGGGAAGTGAGGAGCAAGGGAGAGGGAGAAAAGGACACCCCACTGAGCAGGGAGCCTAACTCGGGGCTCAGTCTCATGACCATGAGCTCACGACCTGAGCCAAAACCAAGAGTCAGATACTCAACTGACTGAACCATCCAGGCGCCCCATCAAGAGTCCAATTTTAAAAGACCAAAATGGAAGAAGCAGACCAAGCACAATGCAGGAAGGTATAGCCACCTTCATGGATATATTGAGTTGCCCCATGCCTCCAGAGTCTGGTCCTTTTTACCGACCCATGGGTGGCCCTCGTCCTCAGGCTCACAAAATGGCTACTCTACCTCCAGGTATTGCATCAGCATTTCAGAGCAGGAACAGTGGTGAAGAGGGAAGACAAAACTGCCTTCTACCAGACTTTGCTTGCTGTTAAAGAGCTTTCTCAGAAGCCCAACTAGTTACTTATATTTATATCTTTTTGAGCAGAATTAGCCTAAGAGAGACTGGAAATAGACAATTTTAGTTGATCTACTGCCACCCAGAGTAAAACCAGGTTCCTTCTGATGAAAAGGGAGAGAGAAATGGACATGGAATTAACAAAGAGCAGTGTTCGCATCAAAGATAATAAGTCTCTACAAAAACGTCAATTTAACTTTGACTAAATTCCAACTAAAATAATAATTAGGAAACTACCACTATGTGTCTATAGCCTAACTTCAGAATCTAACTTTTGAAGTGAAATTTAGCAGCATGTAAAGAAAATTAATATTTTTCACCACTGGGGGGGAAAAAATCTGCAAACTTTAACTTTCTTAAGCCCAGATCAGGAATAGAAAAATAAATCTAAGAAAGGTTTTAATTCTGAAAATACTCTGCAAAAGTATCTGGTGATTTTTTTTTCTTTTTTTACCAAGAAAGTATCTTCTCTTTGAAAGGTCCCCTATTAAAAAAATGGGATGAGAGAGTGCCTGGGTGGCTCAGTGGGTTAACCCTCTGCCTTCAGCTCAGGTCATGATCTCAGGGTCCTGGGATCGAGTCCCGCATAGGGCTCTCTGCTCAGCAGGGAGCCTGCTTCCCCCTCTCTCTCTGCCTGCCTCTCTGCCTGCTTGTGATTTCTCTCTCTGTGTGCCAAATAAATAAATAAAATCTTTTTAAAAAAATGGGATTAGGTAATAGGAAGTAGTCATGGGACTCTAAAAGCTTCCTCTCGAGATCCCTTCAATTCTAAAAGACCTGGGTAGAAAGATAAACTGATAGCATTTTATCAGATACACACAGCCATCTTATTCATGTACTAGAGTCATTCAGTCTTCCTGGCAGGATGTTCAGGCAAAACACTTGAGTATTTTCCAGGTGGGTATGTTTTACCTGTCCTGAGTATTTTCCAACACTGGTGTGATTCAGTCTAGTTTGGTGCTGAGAGTGTAAAAATAACACCAAATATGGTAGACTATCACTTTGATAGCATTTATTTTTGTTTTTATTCAGCTTCTGCACTAATTCAGAAAGTGCCTGAGCATATGATTAAGCAGAGCCAGCAGCTGCCAGTGTGATGAAATCTGGGAACTACAGGAAAGACCGCCCCCACAGACATGCCGTTTCAATCGTGGTGAAAGGCTGCTAAGGCATGTTGGCTAAGTGCATACTGTCCCTAAAGAGACAGTTTCATATCACTGTTCTATAACTGGTAATATCTTAGAGCAAAAGAATATGTCAAGTGATTTGGTAGAGTCATTTAGGATAGAGGTGGAACTCAAGACAGATAAATTCCAGTAAGAGTAAAAGCAAAGTCCAAAAAAACATAGAATTGGGGCCACTACAGCATGGACCCCAGCCCACCTGGAAGCAGAGCAAAACATGCCCAAAGAAAGAATCTCAAAGCCAATAGAAAGATACGAAGACACTCTGCCTGCTTCACACTCTTGCCCTGAAATTACCTGGGATGCTATGGCCTTTATCAGAAGGGAAAAATTCCCTTATTCTGCTATAAGCACCACTTGACAACTTTTAATTATTCATAAAATTATGTTATACATTAAAACCAAGGTTAAGTAAAAAGTAATCTAAATAATTTCAAAAAGAATAACCATTCAATTCACAAAATCCTAATGTTGTCTAAGAGCCCAGTAGGATAAACACTGGAATATATAGGTAATACTATCAGTAGAGGTGAATCTCTAAAATCATTGCAACAATCCTGCCTAGATTACCATTATAAAGTACTGTAAACTGCTATAGCTAAAGCTTCAAAGTGAATGAAATAAATGTGCCCTTCTGCTACAGAATTTGTATTTCAGTGCTACCTAATTTGTGCTAATGTCTAACTAGGTTAAGCAGCTATGTTTATAGCATAGTTCCAAGGAAGAATTATCTGTTAACTCATACAGGATTTGCAGTATGTATGGTCATTAGTGAGCAAGTCGACAAGTAGTTAAGTATTGCTGACAAGATCAGGTTAAACACATACTGTGAATTTTTTTAGTTTGGAGTAAGTATTTGAAAAGTACTTTTAATACTGAAAAATGTAGCTGCAATTCTCCTTCATATAGTAACCAGTATGTATCTGTAGTGGTTCTTTTTACAGTACTGTAATTCCTGTTCAATTCAAAACAACAAACGTATATTGAGATCTACTATGAGCAAAACAGACATTGTTTTAGGAATTGTAGAAACTGTAGTGATAGGAACACATTTGCTTCTCTCAACATGTTTAGAATCTAAATGCGTAATGAAATAAATACAACCAACCAGGATATACGGTAGAATTCAAGTCTATAAAACTGAGGGGCTTGAGAAAGACTCAACAGATATGTGGTGTCTATGATAGCACTGAAGGCTGACCAGGGTCCTAGTAATTAGAGATTGATGAGAAATACCATTCTAGATCAGAAGAAGAGGCACAGAAGTATTAGGTATATTCACTTAAGAATGTGGAGTCCAGTTTGTTAGGAGTGACATACAGGCAGTGGGAGAAATAGTTCTTTTTTTAAGCACTTTAAAAGCAAGTATCAAATAGAATAAGCAACCTAAAATTTGTATTAAAACAAAAAAGAACCTGAATAGCCAAAGCAATCTTGAGAAAGAAGAACAAAGCTGGAGGCATCATGCTTCCTGATTTCTAACTATATTACAAAGCCATATTAATCAAAACAGTATGGAATAGGCATTAAAAACATATACATGGATCAATGGAGCTGAATAGAGAGCCCAAAAATAAGCCCATACTTATATGGTCAATTAATTATGTCAAAAGAGCCAAGAATGTACAATGGCAAAAGTAGCCTCTTCCATAAATGGTGTTGGGAAAACTAGACGGCCACATGCCAAAGAATTAAACTGAACCACTATTTAATATCATACAGAAAAATAACTAAAAATGGATTAAAGACTTGAATTTAAGGTCTGAAAGTATTAAACTCCAAGAAGAAAACATAGATAGTAAGCTCCTTGACAATGGTCTTGGAAATTAGTTTTTGGATTTGACACCTAGAACAAAGCCAAAAAAAAAAAAAAAAAGAAGAAGAAGAAGAAGCAACTAGCACTACATCAAATTACAAAGCCTCTGTACAACAAAGGAAACCATCAACAAAATAAAAGGCAGCCTATTGAATGGGAGAAAATATTTGTCAATCAAATACCAAATAAAGACTTAATATCCAAAATATATAAAGAAGTTATACAACTCAATAGGAAAAGCACAAACCAATTACAAAATGGGCAGAGGATCTGAGTAGACATTTTTCCAAGGAAGACATATGTATGGCTAACAGGTACATGGAAAGATGCTCAACATAGCTGATCTCCAGGGAGATGCAAATCAAAACCACAGTGAGCTATCTCTTCACACCTGTCAGAATGCTAGTATCAAAAAGAGCAATAATAAATATTGGTGAGAATGTGAAGAGGAAACCCTAGTGTTCCCACTGTCAGTGGGAAGGTAAAGTGGTTTAGCCATTATGGAAAACACTACAGAGATTCCTCAAAAAATTAAAAATAGAATTACCAGAAGTTCCACTTTGGGGTATTTATCCAAAGAAAAAGAGAACACTAATTCAAACGTATACATGCATTATCCATGTTCACTGCAGCATCATCTACAATAGCCAAGACATGGAAAGAACCTAAATGTTCACTGATGGATGAATGAAGAAAATATAGTGTATGTATATACAAATGTATGTGTGTATATGCACAAATGCATACTTATTTATATGTATGTGTGCACGTACACACACATACAATGGATTATTATTCAGCCATTAAACAAGAATGAAATCTTGCCATTTGTGACAGGTATGGACCTTAAGGGCAATATGGTAAATGATATAAGCCAGACAGAAAAAATTAAATAAATACTAAATAATGCAGTTGTATATGGTATATTCAAAAAAAATCAAAACAAAAACAAAAACAAAAAGTTCATGAATATAGAGAAGGGACTGGTAGTTGCCTGAGGTAGGGGTTAGGGAGTGTTGAAATGGGTGAAGGGATTAATGGAAAGGTACAAATTTCCAGTTATAAAATGAATTAAAGTATTAGGGATATGTACAGCATGGAGACTATAGTTAATAACTATATTAACTAAACACTATATTGCATATTTTAAAGTAGCCAGGAGACTGCATCTTGAAAGTCCTCATCACACACAAAAAAGAATTTGGTAATTGTATAGTGGTAGATGTTAACTAGTCTTACTATGGTGATCATTTTGCAATTTATGTAAGTATCAAAACATTATGTGATACTTGAAGCTAACATGTTATGTCAATTATACTTCAACAAAAAGTATATATCTAACTATTTATAGGACCACCTCATTATAGAATACATTCCTCTGGGCTCTAAAAGAATATTTCTTTTCATTTATGTATTATTAGAGTGGATAGATTTGGGGACTGTTCCAAACACATGTCTTAATAAGCGAATGGTAAAGCCACTTTATATCTTTAAACTGATTCCTGTATCCCCTCATACTACGCTTCCCATTGTCCACTTTTTAGTTCTCACTTTGATCCATCTCACTTTCAGTCATCTAGGGCCAAACAGTAACTTCTCTGTCACATCTACATTTTCCTCATGACCATGTATGTTGATGTCACACAATCTAATCCTATTCCTCCTTGATTTGTGTCGACTCAGAATGAGAGCCTGTCTGGCCTCTGAGAGATCGTAACTGTTCTAAGACCGAGTTATACTGAGTTACTGTATACTGAGTTATAATGTATTCTTAGAGCACCCAAGTGTCTCAGTCAGTTAAATGTCTGCCTTCGGCTCAGGTGATGATCCCTGGGTCCTGGGATCGAGTCCCACATCACCCACATTGGGTTCCCTGCTCAGTGGGGAGTCTGCTTCTCCCTGTCCCTCTGTCTGCCACTCCCCCTCTTGTTTGCTCTTTCTCTCTCTCTCTGTCAAATAAATAAGATCTTAAAAAAAGAAAAAAGAAAAAGAAAAGAAAGAAAGAAACATTCTTAAATGTAGGATAAAATTCTGCCCCCAAGATCTTTATGTTATCATTGGCATTAGTGTCATACACTGAAAGTTTTTATCACACCACTGAATTCAACACACAAGACACTGTCATGTATTCTCAGATTTATCTGAGTAATGAATTATAGCAGTAATACAGAGAAAAGATTTTGAGCTTTGTAAACCATCAAGAGAAAAAAGTCATTCACCAAAACTGTAAAGTTTTTTTCTTTTTAAAAATATTTTATTCATTTATTTGACAGAGATCACAAGTAGGCAGAGCAGCAGGCAGAGAGAGAGGAGGAAGCAGGCTCCCTGCTGAGCAGAGAGCCCGATGTGGGGCTCGATCCCAGGACCCTAGGATCATGACCTGAGCTGAAGGCAGAGGCTTAACCCGCTGAGCCACCGAGGTGCCCAAAACTGTAAAGTTTTTGAAAGAAATGTTCTCCTTTGTTTTCCTTCCAGCCCAATTAAAGGAATAGGAAGATAGAAAGTGTTAAATATGTCAAGCATTTACTTTTTGTCTGAAAACTTACTATCTTTATTTGGCTTTTTCTGAGATGAGCTACAACCAATATGTGTTTTAAAGATGTTTGTTGTTTCTTTGTAGGTTCAAGCCAGTTATGCGACACACTATGAAAATATTTTCTTTCTGTTCTGGGTTCTGGAGCAGCTTCTTCAAAAGGAAACCAAAGAAGGCAACACTTCAAGTGTAGGGCATGATGACCAAGAAATCAAGAAATTTCTTCAGAAGCATGATGAAACTATTTTCCAACTCTCTGATGCATTTCCTTTATTTACTTTTTATTTATGGAGACTGGGCATTCTCTTGAACTCAGTAGAAACTGTTGACAGTAACTCACTTCCTTAGCAATTTACTAAAGATCAGAAGCATACTGAAGTATGAAGATCTTCTGCTTAAAAGATTTTCAAGAATATTTTTTAAATGAGCATTTTAAGTGGATCTCTAAATATAATCACTAATTCAGTAGTTTTAAATTGTATATAAAACATTATGAGTCTTATTTCTATACTAAATCAGCCAGTTTCAATTGAGAATGTCCTTATTTCCACGTAACTGTATTTTATAATATGTTACTCAATATAGTCTAGCTCTAGTATTCTCTATAATGGACCATTAATTGTCTATCTCACAAACATTATTTACATTTTAAAATATTTACATGTAATAGATAGTAAAAGGCAACAAAAGATCTTAAAAGTTTTGTTGCTTTGTCAATGGTCTTTAAGTAGTTATAAATGAAATTTTTAAAATTTTGTTCTTACATAGTTTCATTTACATGATTATCTATTATCTTAGAGGATGATTCTTTAACATTTATAAACCAAATGGCCCTCAATTTCATAAAATCAAGGTATATGTTAAGTCCTTTAAAAGTACTAGCTCATTATTTAAATGTCATTTTTCAAGTGCTTGTTTTGATTCTGTTTATTATGTATAATATCCCTGTTGTTAAAATGTAGTTAAGTCATGTATAATTAAATCATTAAGGATATTTTTACAAATCTAACATCTGCCCACAAATATACTTATTGAAAGTATATTTATACTTATTAAAAGCGTTAGTTGAATTTTCCAGTTACACGGTTTCATTTACTTTATTTCAATTATTAAATTCATAACCAAGTAGCTTAATGAAGACCATTATGTACTTTCCTATAGCGCAATTTAGGGCACAACAAATACAAATGTAGTTTATTAACTATGTGTGTTATTGCTTCATAAGTTAATTACCACTCCTAAATTGCCACTGATATTTACGAAAATGAATATATATAAAATCATATCATCTGCCACAGTTATTTTTAGAATTATTTCTAGTTTTGTAGAAAAGAAAGCCTTTTTTTCTAAAACTCAATGTATATATTAGTCACCTATTGTTACATAACAAACTACTACCAAATCTCAGGGCATACAACAATAAATACTTCTCAAGTATCTGTGGGCCACTTGGGGATCTGCTCATCTGACCTGGAGAATGTTGGAAAGCTCTGCTCAGGTTGCAGATCCCACTGAGCTAGGCTCTTTGTTATAAATTGGGGTTTGGTTTCTTCCACTTGTACTTATTCTGGGGCCCAGGTTGAGAGGGAAGCAGCTACTCAGGACAGCTACTCAACCTCTTCTGTGGCAGTGGCAGACAGACAAGAGGGAAAAGGCAAGGCTGAGAAACATTAGGCTGTCATTGTCTGTCACATGCTTTAGCCAAAGCACATCAGATGGTCAAACACAAAGAGGCAGAGAAGTACCCTCTACCCAGTGTGGGAGAACGTGCAAAGTTATATGACAAAGGGCATGGATACAGGAGAGGATGGAGAATTGGGGCAAATAATGTACTTCACCACACACACCAGTTGAACACAAGAAGGGGATTTCAGATCCTAATTAAGAGGAAGTTTTCTAATATTGGATTCCTGGGATTTAGATAACTGATGACATCACACAAAATCCACGACCCATGACATCTCCCCATCCTCACTTTTTTTTTTTTTAAAGATTTTATTTATTTATTTGACAGACAGAGATCACAAGTAGACAGAGAGGCAGGCAGAGAGATAGAGGAGGAAGCAGGCTCCCTGCTGAGCAGAGAGTCCAATGGGGGAATCAGTCCCAGGACGCTGAGATCAAGACCTGAGCCGAAGGCAGAGGTTTAACCCACTGAGCCACCCAGGTGCCCATCCCCATCCTCACTCTTAATGATTAAACAAAGTTGGTAAATACATAAGCAACAGTAGTGGTCCCTTTCCCATTGCAGTCAGCCAACATAATGATCCTAAGAAGACTTTTGTAACTAGAACAGATTTCTTAATTCTAGTAGTCTTTAAAACTTCATGGTCTGAAAATTAGCGTAGAAAATATATTTATTTTAGAGGCACAGACATGTTGGGGCTATCATTAATGTATATGGAGATCCATATTATTTCTTCATTTGATATTATTTTTTGTAAACACTTATATTTAGTCAATTGTATGACACCTTAACTCTTCATAATCGAGTGTTTCAGTCTCTAACAGTGTTAACTCTGCAGTACATTTAGTACTGAGGTCTAATTGTATGGGTGAAAAAGAAGATAAAATGAGACATTTGTATCTGTTTCAAAAAAGTGGTGTAAGATAGTGAATGAAGGAATGAATGATTTGAACTAGAATTAAAGTGATTTAACAATGTTGCAATTAAAATTATATTAATGTCTAACTTTATAATTAAAATTCTAGGGGTAGAAGAATAATGGAGACAGAAATTAGGCAGTGCTGAAATTGTTTTAGGATAGGATGGGAGGACCACAAGGCAATACTAAAAATGAAAGAAATAATAAAAATGATAGTAAGTGCTAACATCCATATAGTAGATGTAGAATTCTCATGTAGCATAGATATAAATAGATGCCAGGCCCTGAGCTAAGCATTTTATCTATATTTACTCACTTAATTCTCCCAACAATCCTACACGATAAGAAAGATTATTACATCCGTTTTTGAAATGAGGAACTCTGGCAAAGGAATGTTCCACGGCTCACCCAACATCTCATCACCAAGAAGCAGAAGACTTAAGATTTGAGCCCCAGGAGTTCTAGCTTCCCAGTCTGCACTACTCAATAATCTGCTATATTTCCTTTTCATTACAAACTGCTGGCACTTCATGAAATTTCACAAATACCACTTCTTGGGAATTGTCACTGAAGCTTTATGTGCCCTCAACTACAGATCTTAACCCATGGAGGTTACTAGCTTATTTTGGATCCTTCAGCCCCTACAGAGCAGCCTCTCAGAACAACAGCCTTTTTGTTCTTTTCTACATTGTAGCATTTACTGTAGTAAAGACTCTTTATGTAAGTTACAGCTCCTCTTTGAACAATTAAGTTCTAAGAAGTACAAAGCTCTCTTTAAAGATGGGGCAGGTGAACTGTCAGTCTGCAGTGCTCAGCCGGTGGGAAGAGAAAACAAATCAGATTGCTTTACCCTTGGACCTATAAATAGATATTTGTGGTATTTAATGCAATTCTTTTACAAACTTGTACTTTGCTGTCATCCTGGTGAGCGTCCTAGAGATAAGGGCACTTACCAGAGAGAAGCAAGAAAAAAAAAAAAATGCCACTTGCATTTCCAGATTTTAATGTGAGTTTGTAGATTTTTAAAAGATATTGATGGCTCTAGCTTATGATAAGTTGGTTTTGTTTAATATCAAATATTAAGCACCAACTCTGTGCACAAACCAGTTATTTGCACATATGAAAAATAAACATGATAAGATTTAGCTTTTATCACGTTTATAAAGCAGAACTTTGTTTTTGTGGTCACTATAATGACCCAACCACATCAATATCTTATATTTGCTGAAGGAGATAATTAGAGTGTAACATTTACCTAATTCTGAAAAAAAAAAAAGAAAGAAAGGACATTTTTATTGAAAGCCAATTCATTTTTCTTAAATTATTTCTAGAATTGGACAGCATTAAATTCATCTGGTCAATGAACAGGTTGCTCTTTTAAGAACTGCCCAAATATTATAGGGTATGAGTGACTCATAGGAAATGACCTTAACCTCTTTTTTGTTTTTTGTTTAATATGAAAGTCCTTAAACTAGTTTTAAGAATCTATTACTATAGGAAACAAAGCTTGTATAAAGATAATATAACATGCAAAACATTGAAATAATTCATAGATACATACTCTGAATTTGCAATATTTTTCTGATATTTTAATGTAATTTTTGTTGTAGCTGCTTACAGGCTGGGGAACATTGCTGTTTTTTTAGTCAGTAGTACTAAATGTTTCATAACAAATCCATGGGGGCAACAAGATTTACAGATAAAATTAACTTCATTTGTCTCTGATCTATATGTAAAGCAGTGGTTCTCAAACATTGTCCCCCAGGTCAGCATCATACGCATAACTTTCAAACCTATTAGAAATACAAATTCTTGGGCCCCACTCCAGATCTACTTCAGAATCAGAAAGACTCAGGTGGAGCCCAGAAATCTGTTTTATCAAATCCTTTAGGTGATTCTGATAGGTGTTTGGGAACCACTGCTATAATCATGGTTTTTACTGAACAGGAGGGCTTAGAACATATGAAATCATTCAGAAAGTAGAAATTGAATCATCCCAAATTATTAATGAATTTTTTTTTAGCTTTATCTCAATGTGCCTTAAAATTCCAAAGTAGGATTTTGGGAAATTCAATTATTCCTGATTCATTTAAAATGAGTAACAAATTTAGGATACCTGGGTGGCTTAATTTGTTAAGCGTCTAACTCTTCTGGGTTTTGGCTCAGGTCTTGATCTCAGGGTCACAGGATCAGCCCTGTATAGCCCTCCTTCTCCCTCTGCCTCCCCACCTAAAATAAATAAATCTTTTAAAAAGCTAAATAAAATGAGTAACAAAGTTAAAACATACCTGTCAACCTTAATAACACTTTAAATAAGTAGCATTTTTACATTTATTTTTTAGTTGCTTCACTAAAATTGCTCCCTATCGGTGGCATTTTTTAAAAAGTTATTATAATTCAACTTTATAAGCTATAAATTAATTATAGCTCTCTGTATCAGTCCTGGAATAGAATGATGAAAATGCAGAGAGTTGCAGACAAGATGTTACTTTGCTCTTATGTGGGCACCCCCAAATGATAGCAGAATGTTCATCTTTTTCCCAGAGAACTGCTTTTATAGATAAGGCAAATATAGCTTAGTTATAAATCTATTATTCTATTTCTCAGACCTAGAGATGAAATTCTACTTTGAATCTTTCTGGAATATGGTGTGATAATAAATAAATAATAAATGTTGTCTTGTTCTCTCAACTCTTGTGTTTATTTCCACCATGTTGCGTCTTTACCACATTATTGTGAGCTCCGAGTTGCCTAAGGACGACACCCCTGGTGAAGGGGTGAAGGAACAAGGCTGTCACTGCTTTAACTTGAATGACGTAACTACTAAGACGTTTTCATGAATGATGAATGATTTCAGGAGCATTAGAAATGCAGACACTCAACCAGCAAGGAAAAGGATATATTTGTTCTTCTTTCTTTCTCACATACACTGAAATTCAACATTCATTTTATAAAAAGAGATCCAAATCTTTTGAAACTAATTTTTTTAAAGTTGGGGGGGTCTCCTTTCTTCTTTCTTACCTTGTGCTCTCTAATGGGTCCCACCACAAGTATTGGCTCTATTTCTGGTGCCTTTTTGCCCTGACTTGCATCAAGGATATGGAGTAGCCCCTGTACTGCCCTGTCAGGACCGTCCTCTCTCACACAGCTCCTGTCAGGGCATTCTTCCGAGAGGAGTAACCATGGCCCTTTAAAATGTGTGGCTCATTCCCTTCCACAGTGGTTCATGACCAAGAAGTAGAGTTCACCAAAGCCGATCAAGCACCTTATCTTGCAACATGATAACATCTAAGAAAAAGCACACCAAAAGCTAGATGGAGAGAATATATTTACTCCAATTATAAAAGAAAAAACAAAACTGGAAATAACTCTATAGAAATGTAAGCATGTCTCCAACTCCAAATGAATATACTGATATTATTCCCATATGAAAACTTAAAATAACAATAATTTCTGAAGCTAGTATGACCTTGGCACATGATGTGGTTTTCCACAGAATCCCTCCCACACAGATCATAGAATCCACGTGCCTTTTTTGTACCACCCCTTTATTAAGGCTGGCAGTAAGATCCTGTATATTAAGCTTAGCATGTGTTAGGCACTCCACCGAGTTTTTATTATTTTGCTGAATCCTTCTAACAACTATTCAGGTTTAGAATATTATTATCCCCAGTTAGATGAGGAAGCAAGCACAGAACATGTAAATCATTTGCCCATGCTCACAGGGCTGGGGGGGGGGGAATCAGAGCCATGATTAAAATAGGCAACAAGCAAATGAGTCAAAAGTCTGTACTCTCAGCACTCAGCTACCCACAGCTGCTGTGCCCTAACTGTGCAAAAGAAGCAACTGACCTCAGAGAACAGCTACCCTGATAGGAAAACTCCTTTGTGCATTCTTTTTAAAGAGTTCTTCTTAGATATAGGCCTCATGCACTTAGGATAATTACACTAGTGGGAAATTTACACCCTATTAAGTAAAACTGGATGACGGAAAATATTCTCTTAAGTTTGGAAGAATAAAAGAAGTGTGGTGAGACTTAGAGATTTCCAATGGGTGGCATTTATTTAAATGAAACAGATATAAATTCTGCTCTAGGATCTGATTGTTTTGCAAGCCAGTGTAACACTTTCTAAGGAAACGTGAGTTAAATCTTCCAAAATGCAAGGATCAAGATCAGACAACCGTGTACGGATTAGAGTTAATTCCTAAATCTTAGACATGGAAATAAATAATACACATGAATCATAATTTCTCTACACTGGCTCCAAAATCATACTCCTTTTGTTGTGAGTATAAAGAAAAATATCTCTATTTCCTGATTAGAATTGATCAGTATAATCCTGTTGACAATATTTGATACTTCTAAAGCATCTTATGAAGTAGAAAAAAAAAAATGTCTTTATAACCCTTTACTTCACAGGGGAAAAAACATATAAATAAATAATGAATTTGAAACATCTCAGTGATTTGTTCTCAAAAAAACTTTAGGCAGCTCTTGTTTACTCATTTTACTCAATCTGGAGAAAAGAGATGTGAGGACTTTGCCTTGCACTCTGCTTTGTCAATCAGCACTGCATCCTTATTTCATTTGAGAGGCTTTCTGTTTTTACCATATTGAAACAACAGCAAAGCCCAGAAGAGAACACGCTGTAGAAGGCACAGATGAAAAGGCAGGGCACGGGTTGTGGGGGTAATGGAAGAACAGAGAACAGAGGGCTGTGATGGCCAAGCCATATTGTGACTTCGGACAACTAATTTCACGCTCTCATTTTCTCATTATAGTACAGAGCATTTGTTTTTCAGTTTTAAAGTGTAAGGAACAAAGAGTTCCTTTGTATTTCTGCTCGGGAAATGTGTTTCTTCAGAATGTATGCATAGATGATTAGACTAAAATTGTTAAACGTAACTACCCATTATTACTAAATGTTACTGCCAAGCACTGAGAGTTTTGTCTCTTCCTGTTGTCATGGAGATCTTTCAGTGATAAACTTTGTATACATTTTACAAGGCCCAGTACTTGGGAGTTAAAAGATGAGGCTATCACTCTATCCCTGTCATATAAATAAAAACTCCATTTATTTATTGTTATTTATTTTTTTCTTTTTAAGAGCACATGTGTGTATATAAGGAGATAGGGGGACAGGGGGACAGGGGGAAGGAGAGAGAGAGAGAGAGAGAGAGGGAGAGAGAATCTCAAGCAGGCCCCACACCCAGCACAGAGTTAGATATAGCGCTGGATCTCATGATTCTGAGATCCTGACCTGATCCTAAATCAAGAGTCAGATGCTCAACCCTCTGAGCCACCCAGGCACCTCTCTTCATTGTTAATTTTTTAAAAGGGTAATCTCACCACAGGATTATTTGTGCAAATGAAATGAAATAATGTGAAAAGCACTTTAAACAAAATAAAAAAGTATAGTGTTATAAAATAAACACTATATAAATGTCCATCTTCTTAATATTTTCTCAGTGCTCTACATGTTTTTTTCTCATTCAACCCTCATTGCAACCTACAAAATAGGCAATACTATTATTCCTATTAGTCTTATTTTACAGATGAGGAAACAGGCCTAGAGAGGTTAAGTGTCTTGCCCAGAGACAAAGAGGTCGGAACAACATTAATTTATTCCTAGTTCCTTCCATTCCAAGTCTTTTAGATTAATTACAAGTGAACTCATAGCTGGGTCATGCAGAAATTCAATCCCTGCCTGAATCTCTGCCCATTCAACTGAAATTTAAGGGTGACTATGATGATTGTGATAATCTATAAATGTTATAATTTCTGTATGCTAGAAACTGTGCAACATGCTTTATTAGATCATTTAATTTGCCAACCTCCTATAAACCAATCAGGCCTTCAGAGGTCTTGATTCAGTAAGACACAGTGATATATTAAAGAAGCCTCTTTTCTATCAAGCAGAGAACTCAGGAATGGATTTCATAGGACTGCACCCAAGGCAAACAGATGCTTTGTACACCATTCACATGCCAGACTTTGTGCCCTTGCTTCTGATTGCCATTATGGTTCCCCATTGAATCTGGATTCTCGTCCTGAATGCTACCAGGACAGTGGATAACAGTTCTCCTTTTGGAAATAACATCTTAATTTCCTTCTGTGTCTGTATCCTTGCCCCATTGTGCACAGTCTTTTTTAATACTAAAAAATCAAGATGCCTTTTTTCCTAGCTGAAAAGTATTTGCATGACATCAGTTCAACCATTTGGAAATTCCCTCTCTAAAGTCTGAATCCTGTGCAGAATCACTGAAATCAGCTGTAGCTTATTCACTATGGCAGCAACACACTGATGAGTTTGTCGAGCAATTTTTGCTGCTAGCCTCCCCAAATTACCTGCTTTCCGTCTTTTTCTAAACCTTATCCTTCAGCTTTTCAGTTCAATCTATGAGTTAACAGATTTTCTTAAATGGCATTGCTTTTCTGTTTATGTTAGTCAGAGGTGATTTCTGTAGCTTAGAACTGCTGACCCCTAACTAATATGCCCATTGAATTGTGATCCTGTTGCCCTTGTTGGTTCCTATGAGTGTCCTGCATAACATGGCTGGATCATTCTTCTAGTATTTTGCTCTTACAGTTCCCCTAGCTTCCAATGACATTCCAGCTACTAGATGATATCTGCATCAATCACAAGAGTTCCTGTGAACTATAACTTTGTTAGTCACCTTGTCCTAAAGACTTGTCCCTGAAACACAAGATACCATACACACCCATTATCTTCCAATCTAACCTGCCTGGACTGAACTCTAATTCTGCATGTCCCTTGGACCTTGAGATTCCAATGCTGGTGACTTCAGTGGCAGTGTACTCTCGTCCTGTGGACAGACATTGGTGGCACTGCCTTTTACTGATGAATCTCGCAATCTTGCAATAGACGAGCTTATTACAGAAATGCACTACTCACTTCATTGAGCCATCATTCATACTTTCTAGTTTATGTATTTAAAAATGTCCAAAATTTTTGAACTTAAAAGAATCTTGATACTATCTAGTTATTGCCCTCATTTTATAGATGACAAAACAGATACCAGAAAAATTAAATATTAAGCATAAGTCACACATAGTCGACTGGCTGAGCTAGAAATATTTTTTTTTTCAATCTAAATTAATGTAGGTGGGCTTGATAATTTGGCCACTGTACTTTGAGCACTTTGGAAGAGTCTTTCAAAACAGACCCTGATGTGTAGCACAGTTAAATACTATATTTCTGGCAAGTAGTAAGTGATCAATAACTATTGACTACATTGCTGTATTAATTGATGAAATCTATTGATTTCCTCATTCTCTCTCACACATGGGAGTTAGAAGCCTCAGAGAATATTCTGCAATGGTAATCAGTGTCCCAAATTGTGGATGATCTATACTCCAGTAGGTGAGTGAATTAAAGTCAGAAGCACCAAATACCACTCTTAGTCCAGGAAATTCTCCTTCCCTTTACTTCACAGAATCAATGATCTAATACAGATCTGCAATCTAATTGTGTAGGCAGGTGTATTCTCTTACGTAGCTATCTTATTTTCAAATGCTGTTGCCTAGATAGAGAATGAGCTGAAATTTAGAAAGCTATCCTTAGGGGAAAAAAGAATGTTACCAATTGCAAATAGGTATAAGTCAAATAACAGTACATGGTACATTGGATTCATCTTGGGTTAAAATGACTTTTTGTCCTGATGAAAAATCTTATCTCCATGTATAACATAATTTTTGGGCAAAATATATTCCACTTTCCACTTTATAGGTGAAATTTTGTATCCCAACTCATTTCTATTATATAGATTGTCAATAGAAACTTAAAACCTTTCCACCCTTGAAAATCACCATCAGTTATTATAGTTTATAACTAGGTTACTAAGGAATACTTCTGCTTCAAGGATTGTACAGCTACCAGTGACAAAAGTATCACGTATTTCTTATTCTAAAAAAAAAAATACTGCTTAGAGAAAAGAATGTCTTAATAGAAGTTAAATATATGGCTCAGACATAGTGAAAAGAAGGATATAGGACTTAACATATTGGGCTCACGTAATTTGGGTTGACTGTTGAATAAATGAATGCACAAAAGTGGTGGGATTTCATTTATTATTTACCATGAGGTAATTTTACTGGTAAGGAAAAAAAACAAAAAACAAAAAACAGTAAGCCAATGCGACTAATACTGATTGCTACATTATTTACACATGTGAAAGCACACTAAGGCCTTTACCAGCTCAAGAGAATGAAGGGTGTTACCAAAATGTGAAAGAGCATCAGCATGTGAAAATCAGGAGTAAGAAGTAAGGCTTAGTTTACTCTCTTCACTTTCTACAATCACTCTTTACTGTGGCTGCTTCAACTCTTTAATTATTCAAAGAACACACAGCCCTTTTTTGTTTATGGATAATTCTGCTGACAGTACAAAGGAAAATTCATAGCAAATGTTAATATTCATTCGAAGGGATTATACACAAAAATACTCTATCTATATTTTCTCCTCAAAATGGGGCAAGGAAAGCATAGCAGTAAATGTGATCAATTATGGCAGAATGATGGCAAAATTTATTAATAGTCTGAAGGACTATCATCAAGTCAAGCTGCTACTTAGAGGTAATATGGAAAATCCATTAGCATGTCAAAAAGCATATATTGTTGAGGCAATATTTACAAGCAGGGTACACTTCTGAATAGGCAATTACATAGTAAGAAGTAGATTTGATCCCTGCTGCCATAAGGTTCAACATAATTTTAATTTCAACAACTTCATTTTTGAAAATAAAATTACTGGCATCCTAGCAATTGTGAAAGTGATTAAATGGGTAGAATAATATAAAAGCATTTAACATAAAACGTTTTAGAAAATACTGAAAATCTAAAATGATAAAATAAATGTTAATAAAGAAAGAAGCAGTACAGTTATGAAAACAGAGGTCATATTCTCTAAAGTTGTTCTTTATGATGGAGTGAACATTTTAAGTATTTCTAGATATAATTGATCTTTGTTTATCTCTTTAGAGTGTCATTTACCTGCCAAGTGTTGGTTTATAACTGTGTCAATGTAACACTTGATTTACAATTAAGATGATTTGCTTCTTAGTGACTGCAAAGAAAAAAAAAGTATCACAACAATGACCCTCTCAAAATACAAGAAGGTCCATTTGTAAGTAATTTTTCTACATTCATCTACACCTGAACATTTCCAATCTAAATAATAGACATTATTTTCAAAATACCCTTGAAGAAGAAACTATCTTTCTATTTATTTTAGTAGTTTTAAAACCTGACAAATATTCATAATAAATGTAAACAAGTATCTTATAAGTATCCTATGATGTACTAATTCTACTTCTAAGTGTATACCCCAAAGAAACCACTGTATTTAGGCAAGAGGGAACATTTATTAATTTAGGAACTTTTATATTATCACTGCTTGTAAAAAATAACAAAACCCCAAAGTCTCCTAAATTAGGAAGTGGGTAGTGTTATCTTCATTTAATGGAATATTATCCAGCAGTTAAAACAAGAGAAATACATCAATATGCACTGATATTCATGAAAGCAAAGTCAACATATTAATCGATCAATGTCAATGATTACATATAATATGAGACCTTTTTTAGAATTAAAAATAATTAAAAATATATACTTTTATGAATGCATATATACAATAATCTATGTAAAAAGAAAATTTAATGAATAATTAAATAGGATTCAGAACAATGTTAAATTCAAGTTAGCAGAAGGCAGAGAAAGGCATTAGACAAAATAAACCAAATGCTTAAATACAGACTATTGTAAAAGACTTTCTAGGTTTTGTCTCAGATTTGTGAAAGGCTATCTATTATTAAAAAGATAAGAAATGAAATAAGGGAAGGAAGGAGGGGAAGAAGTTAAGAAGGAAGGAAGTGAAGCAGGTTATGAATGGGCCAACAAGGACAGTATATCATAGCCCCAGAATCATGACTGACTTAATTCTGCAGATCTGCATAACAAAAACAAACATACAAAAACAACAATATGCAAAACAAAATGCAAATTATCTATCTATATAAAATTGGTTTTTGGTATAAGACACTGAACTTACTTCTTCACCTTTTACAAATTGAAAAGACCAATACATCTAAGTATATAATAAGTATATAATCTAAGTATGTACTATCATGTCTATTTAACTAGATATAGAAGGCATTTAAGGAATAATTTCAAATTTTGTATAAAGTGCATTAGGTAAAGTCTGTTTTAGGGAAGTTTCCTGAGAAAACTCCTCAGTTTTTATTTAAAGACTTCTTTGTTTGTCCTAGAGCTTTGGCCTGAAAAGCAGGCTTCAGATTTGGAGCACCTTTAATGACCTATGGAGCTACTCTCAGGAATGTAGGCTGGGGACACTCATCTTGATGGTCTCCTTCTTCCTTGCTCCAGCTTGACAGTATCATAAAGAAAAGAGCTCATACACTGATCTGCAGTCCATTTCTGTGACTGCCACCATGGAAACACCTTCAGATCACCTGACTCTGGTCAACAGCAGGGCATACAGTTGTGGTCCCATAAGGGTGTATATATTTACATATTTATAAAAGATGTTTAAAGAGTTAGCCAAACTAGTCAGCTTGACTCTAAGTGCTAAAATCCTCCCCTTTGGGACACTTACATATACTGACACATCCTAAACTACTGGGAGTTTACTTGGACATCCTAAACTACTAACAGTTTGCTTGGACAAACACACAGGTTTGAGACACAACAAAGAACAGAGACAGGGTTGAATGAAAAGGTTCATCTTCCTATATGTGGTCACTTATTTAAAGACTTGAAAAGGTGGTTGTTTCATCTACTGTACAGAATCCAACACAGAGAGTCCAGCAAAATGAACAAACAGAAACATGTTCCAAATGAAAGAGCAAAAACCTCAGTGAAACAGAGTAAATAATTTACCTGATAAAAAATTCAAAGGCGTGATCCATAAACATGCTCACCCAACTGGGGAGAAGAATGGATTAATATTATAAGAAGTTAAATAAAAGCAAAAAGATAAGTACCAAATCAAAGCTACAAAGCTGAATAATACTTTAACTGAACTGAAAAATATAGTAGAGGGGTTCAACAGCAGAACAAATAAAACAGAACAAAGGATCAGTCAACTTGAAGACAGGGCAGTAGAACTCATCCAATCAGAGCAGCACAAATTAAAAAAAAAAAAAAAAATGGAAAAAAGTAAATGGTTTAAGGTGCTTATTGAACAACATCAAAGTGACTAACATTTGCATAATAGGGGTCCCAGTAGGAGAAGGGAGAGGAAAAAAGGGGCAGAAATCATATTTGAAGAGCTAATGGCTAAAGGCAGAAAACTTCCATAACATGGAAAGGGAAACAAACATCCAGATCCTGGAAGTCCTGAAGTTCCAAAAAAGAGGAACACCAAGGTATGTTATCATTCAAGTGTCAAAAGTGAAAGACAAGGAGAGAATCCTAAAAGCAGCAGGAAAAAAAATTTTTATATATAAAGAAACCCCATTAAGACTACAAGCAGATGTTTAAGCAGAAAAACTGCAGGTCAAAAGGGAGTAGATCAATATATTCAAAATACTAAAAGAAAACAACTTCCAACCAGGGATACTCTACCTGGCAAAGTTATTGTTCAAAAGTGAAGGATGACTGATGAAATTGACAGACATTTAAGGAGACTCATCAAGGAGGGGGAAAAAAAAAAGCAAGAGGACTCAAATACATAAAATTAGAAATGAAAGAAAAGAAGAAACAACTGACACCACATACTATAAGGATTATGAGAATGCTATGAAAATTGATATCCATCAAATTGGACAAGCTAGGAGAAATAAATAAACTTCCAGAAACATAAGATCTTTGAAAAATGAATTCAGAAGAAATGGAAATTTGAACAGACCAATTACCAGCAATGAAATTAGATCAGTACTCAAAACAAAACAAAACAAAACAAAAACTTCCTAACAGAAACCCAGGACCAGATGTTTTCACCAGTAAATTCTATCAAACATTTAAAGAAAAGTTAATACCTACATTCTCAAGCTATTTCAAAAAACAGAAGAGGAAGAAAATTTTCCAAGTTAATTCTGTGAGGCCAACATTCCTCCGATAGCAAAACCAGATAAGAACACTAAAACAACAATAACAACAGCAAACTACAGTCCTATCTCTGGTGAACAAAGATGCAAAAATTCTAACCAAAATATTGACAAACTGAATCTAATAATACATCTAAAAAATCATTCATTATAACCAAATGGGATTTATTCCAGGGATAACACAAGTTACTCAATATTTATAAAATCAATGTGATACATCACATTAACAAGTGAAAGTATAAAAACCATATGATCATCTCAAAAGATGCAGAAAAAGCATCTGATAAAGTACAACATATATTCATAGTAAAAGCCTTCAACAAAATAGGTTTAGAGGGAACATACCTTAACCTAATAAAGGCCATCTATGAAAAACTTAGAGCTAAAATTAATCTCATTGATGAAAAACTGAAGTTTCCCTCTAAGATCAAGAACAAGTCAAGGCTGTCTATACTCACTGCTTTTATTCAACATTGCACAGGAAGTCCAAGCCACAGCAATCAGACAAGGAAAAGCAGGGAAGAAATAAAGTTTTCACTATTTGCAGATGACATGGTAATATATATATATAGAAAATCCAAAAGACACCACCAAAACTATAATAACTGATAAATGGATTCAGTAAAGTCACAGGATATAAAATTAACGTACAGAAATTGGTTGTAGTTCTATACGCTAACAACAAAGTAATAGAAAGAGAAATTAAGAAAATAATACCATTTACAAAAGTGCATAAAAGGATAAAAACACCTGGGAATAAATGTAACCAAGATGGTGAAAATTTGTATTTGAAAAACAATAAAAATTTGATAAAAGAAATTAAAGATGACACAAACAAATGGAAAGATATTCTATACTGGTGGATTAGAAGAGCAAATATAAAACGTCCATACCTAAAACAATCTACAGACTGAATGCAATCCCAATCAAAATACCAACATTTTTAACAAAACTAGAACAAATAATACTAAAATTATACAGAACCACAAAAGGCCACAAATAACTGAAACAATCTTGAGAAAGAATAATAGTGGAAGTATGAGAATCCCAGAGGGTGCCTGGGTGGCTCAGTGGGTTAAATGTCTGCCTTCAGCTCAGGTCATCATCTCAGGGTCCTGGGATGGAGCCCTGAATCGGGCTCTCCGCTCAGTGGTGAGCCTGCTTCCCCCTCTCTCTCTGCCCACCTCTCTGCCTACTTGTGACCTCTCTCTCTCTGTCAAATAAATAAACAAAATCTTTAAAAAAAGAAAAAAGAATCCTATATGTCAAATATACTGTAAAGCTATTGCAATCAAAACAGTATGGTACTGGGGGCACCTGGGTGGCTCAGAGGGTTGAGTCTCTGCCTTCGGCTCAGGTCATGGTCCCAGGGTCCTGGGATCGAGTCCCGTATCGGGCTCTCTGCTCAGCAGGAGCCTGCTTCTTTCTCTCCCTCTGCCTGTCATTTCCTCTGTTTGTGCTCTCCCTCTGGCAAATAAATAAATAAATAAATATTAAAAAAAAAAAAAAAAACCAAAACAGTATGGTACTGGCACAAAAAAAGACCCAGAGATATAGGGACTGGAATAGAGAACCCAGAAATAAACTCATGATACTATGATCAATTAATATATGTCAAAGTAGGCAAAAATATCCAATGAGAGAAAGACTCCCTTCAATATACAGTGCTGGGGAACTGGACAAGCACGTGCAAAAAAACCCCAAACAAACAAACAAACAAAAAAACCAGAAAAAAACAAAAACTGAACTACTATCTTACACTATACCAAAAGTAAACTCAGAAGATATAAAAGACTTAAATGTGAGACCTAAAACCATAAAACCCCCAGAAGAAAACATAGGCAATGATTTCCTTGATACTGGCCAAAGAAACACTTTTTTAAAGATGTCTTCTCAGGTAAGGGAAATGAAGCAAAATTAAACTATCGGGACTACATCAAAATAAAAGGTTTTGCACAGTGAAGGAATCCATCAATAAAATGATATGGCAACCTATTGAACAGAAGAAGATACTTGTAAATGGTATATCCTGTAAGGGGTTTATATTCAAAAATATAAGAATTCATACAACTCAACAACTCAATAATCTGATTAAAAATGGGCAGAGGAAAAATAAACATTACACATTATTCGGGAAATGCAAATCATTATTATGTGAGGTATCACCTCACACCTGTCAGAACAGCTATCACCAAAACAACAGGAAATAACAAGTGTTGGCAAGGATGTAGAGAGAAAGGAATGCTCATGCACTGCTGATAAAATGCAACCTGGTGTAGACACTGTGGAAAACAGTATGAAGAGTCCTGAAAGGTTACAAAGAGAATTACCATATGGTGCAGTAATTCCACTACTCAATATTTTACCCAATGAAAACAAAAATTAATTTGAAAAGATATACACATTCCTATGTTTATTACAGCATTATTTACAATATGGAAACAACACAGTGTTCATCCACAGATGAATAAAGAAGTGGTGTGTGTATACACACACACACATGCATACACAATGGTATATTACTCAGCTTTGAAAAAGAATGAAGGGGTGCCTTGGTGTCTCAGCTGTTTAAACGTCTGCCTTCAGATCAGGTCATGATCCTGGGGTCCTGAGATGGAGCCCCATGTGGGGCTCCTTGCTCAGCAGGGAGCCTGCTTCTCCCTCTCCTCCTGACTCGTGTTCCCTCTCACTGTCTCTGTTTCTCTCTCAAGTAAATAAATGAAATTAAAAAAAAAAAAAAGAAAGAAAAAAAGATTGAGTTTTTGCCCTTTGCAGCAACATGGATGGGTCTAGAGGGTTTAACGCTAAGTGATTTAAGTCAGAAAAAGACAAATACCATGCGATTTTACTGAGACGTGCAATTTCAGAAATAAAACTAAAAAGAAGAAGAAGAAGAAAAAAGAGAGACAAACAAAAAAATAGTATTTAGTACAGAGAACAAGCTGGTGGTTGCCAGAGGAGGTTAGGTGAGGGGAAGGATAAAATAGATAAATGAGATTAAAGGTACACTTATGGTTATGAACACTGAGTAATGTATAGAATTATTGAATTATTATTTTGTACAACTGAAACTAATATAGTATTCTATGTTAACTATACTTCAATAAAATATTCAAGTAAAGTTCTATAGAGCTGACATTTTGAGATTGAGGGATGGAACTCACAATTAGAGTAGTACCTATCTCTTTTTCAAGGATGTATCTCTGATTGCAAAATAGTTTGGATATCATTAACTCATCATTCAGTGAGTGAATAAATGATAACATTAGCATATAAAGATGACAATTCTGGGTGATGAATACTCTCTATTTGACAGTCAACAGATTAATTGCAGTAGCCATTATCACATCAAAGTAATCAGTGAAAATGGCTTCTGTTTGGTATGATCTGACTTTACGTTTATTGTAAAATTAATGAGAGCTCTGTAATATACATATTCTCTATCTGTGTATCTATCTATCTATATGTATATATCTATAGTCCATGAAATTGTGGCATCAAAAGTTACTTTAGAGATTATCTACTGCCATCTTTGTTATAAATTCACAATGTAAAAGACTCTCCATTCATTAGTCTCTGCCACTTTACCTCAAAGTCATAGAAATACTCATAATTTTCTATTGAATTACACTCTCCATCTTCAGGACACCAGAAAGAGAATTTTAAAGATGATTTAAATGTTCTATAAATCAATTTTTGGAAGGAGGGAATAGAAAATGTGACACTTCCAAATTTTTGGAAGACCTTTTTTTATGACAGTTAGAAATATGGATATAATTTGATGTCCCAACATGTTACCCATGAAGCTAGCCAATTCTATTTGCCCTTTAAACTATCTACATTTAAGGAGGAAGAGAAACTAGCATGTATTAAGTGTTTGCTATAATACAATACTAGGTATCCTACAAATATTCTCATTTTATCTTCACAACATTTCAATGAGAATTTCATAGAATTTTCAGATGATAAAACTGAAGTTCAAAGAGATCAGAGTCATAAACAGTGGCAGAGCTAGAATTCAGTATCTGATCTGCTTTACTTCAAAATTCATACTCTCTGTAAAAGACAAAGAGTGACTGAATGAAGAAGTCCTATAAGATACTCACTTTAGATGTTAGTACACATACAGACTGAAAGTGAAGGGATGGAAAAAGATATTCCATGCAAATGGAAACCAAAAGAAAGCTATAGTACCCATACTTATATAAGATTAAAAGAGACTTCAAAATAAAGTGCACTGGGTGCCTGGATGGCCCAGTGGGTTAGGCCTCTGCCTTCAGCTCAGGTCATGATCTCAGGGTCCTGTGATCAAGTCCCACATCAGGCTCTCTGCTCAGCAGGGAGGCTGCTTTTGCTCTCTTTCTGCCTGTCTCTCTGCCTACTTGTGATCTCTTTCTCTGTCAAATAAATAAATAAAATCTAAAAAAACCTTAAAAATTAAAAAAAGACTGTACTGAAGGAAAAAGAAAGGCATTACATAATGATAATTGTGTCAATCCAACAAAAAAGATACAACAATTGTATACATTTATGTACCCAACATGGAATCACCCAAATACGTAAAGCAAATATTAATAGAACTAAAGGGGGAAAAGGACAGCAATAAAATAATAGAGGACTTTAATGCCCCACTTAAATCAGTGGATATTTCATCTAGGCAGAAAATCAATAAGGAAACATCAGCCTTAAACAATACATTACACCAAATGGACTTAACAGATATTTACAGAACATTCCATCTAAAAGCAACAATACACATTTTTCTCAAGTGCACATAGAATACTCCCAAGATAAATCGTATGTTACACCACAACACGTCTTAATAAGTTTGAAAGGACAGAAATCATAATAAGCATCTTTCCAACAACAATAGTATGAAACTAGAAATCAATTATTTGTGTCAGTGAAATAAATCCTACTTGATCATAATTTATGTTTTTAAATACATTGTTGAATTTGATTTGCTAATATTTTGAGGATTTTTGTCTCTATGTTCATTAAGGATACTGAGCTGTAATTTTCTTTGTGACATATTATACTGGTTTTGGTATCAGGGTAGTAGTAGCCTTGTAAAATGAGTTAGGAAGAGTTCCCTCGTCATGTAGTTTGTTGTTGTTGTTTGTTTTGTTTGTTTTTGGATGAGTTTGAAATGGAATGGTATTAATTATTCTTTGAATGTTTCATAGAATTCACCGGTACAGCCATCTGGTCCTGAAGTCTTGTTTGTTGGGAGGTTTTAGATTAGTAATTCAATCTTTTTACAGTAATTGATCTATTCAGATTTCTATTTCATCATGATTCAGTCCTGGTAGGTGGTATGTTTCTAGGAATTTGTCCATTTCTTCTAAGTTGTCCAATTTGTTAGTGCATAACTATTGATAGTAGTCCCTTATGATCATTTATATTTATTTAGCATCAATTGTAATATTTCTGCTCTCATTTATAAATATATTTGAGAATATTTTTGGTGAATCTAGATAAATGTATGTGAATTTTCTTTATCTTCCAAAGAACAAGCCCTTAGTTCTATTGATACTTTTCAACTATCTTTTTAATCTTTACTTCATTTATTTTGGCTATAATTTTTGTTATTTCCTTCCTTCTACTACATCACTTTTATTCAATAGTATTAGAAGATCTAGCCAAAGCTATTAGGCAAGAAAGAGAAATGAAAAGGTATCCAAATTTGAATTGAAGAAGTAAAACTGTAACCACTTGCAGATGGCACAATATTATATATAGAAAGTCCTAAAGACACATCAAAAACTATTAAAGGAATTAAATTAAATTGCAAGTAACCAAATCAATACACAAAAACATCTTGTGCTTTTATATACTAAAAGTGAATTATCAGAAAGAGAAATTAAGAAAACAATCTCATTTACAATTACATTATAAAGGATAAAATACCTGAATAAATTAAACCAAGGAAGTAAAAGACCTGTATATTGAAAACTTCAAGACTTTGATAAAGGAAATGGAAGAAGACACAAATAAATGAAAAGATATTGTACTTTCATGGGTCAGAATTAATATTATTAAAATGTCATTATTTCACTAAGCAATCTACAGACTCACTGAAATCCCTATCAAAATTCCAATGGCATTTTTCACAGAACTAGAACAAACAATACTAAAACTTGTATGGAATCATAAAAGACAGACTAGCCAAAGCAATCTTGAGAAAGAAGAACAAAGCTGGAGGTATCATGATCCCTGATTTCAAACTATATCACAAAACTTGGGCAATTAAAACAGCATTGTATTGGCATAAAAATAGACACACATATCAATGGAAAAGAACAATGAGGAAAGGGGAGTCTTTTCAACAATGGTGTTGGGAAAATCAGAAAACAACATGCAAGAGAATGAAACTGGATTTCTATTTTGTACCATATACAAAAATTAACTCTAAGTGAATTGAAGACTTGAACATAAGACCTGAACCATAAAACTCCTAGAATAAAAATTATGCAGTAAGCATTATGACATAGGTCTTGACAATGCTTTTTTTAATGTGACACCTAGAGCAAAAGCAACAAAAGCAAAAATTTTAAAAAAAAGTGGGACTACATCAAACTAGAAAAGTTTCACACAGCCAAAACTATCAATTAAATGAAAAGGAAACTTACTGAATAGAAGAAAATATTTGCAAATCATATATCTGATAAAGGGACAGAAACTAAAATACATAAAAACTAATATAACTCAATAACAAGAAGCCACCCAAAAAGTCCAGTTTTAAAATGGATGGAAAAACAGACATTTTCCCAAAGAAAACAGTTGCTTGAAAATACGATGTCATTAGTCATCAGGAAAATTCATATCAAAACCACAGTCATTCTTAACCAGTAGGTCTTAAAGCCTGGGTTTTGAAGTTTGCAGGCTTGACTGGGATAGAGCTCACAGAGTACTGCATTGCTCCTGGAGAGAGGGCAAACAAACAACCTGGGGGTGGACAGTGTGGAAATGATCATCTGTCTGGGGACACACAGTGGGGGAGACATTGTTCACTCTTCTTGGAATATGTCCCTGAGAGGCAACATTCTCAAAGTTCCCTTTCCAGGAACAAAGGAGCTGGCTATTGCTATTTCCCTCCCCACCCCTCACAATAAACACAGGGCCACTAGTGGGAAGCAGCACAGCCCTGACACTGGCTGCCTAATTTGCATACACCAAGCCCAACCACACCCTACCCCCACGCCCTGGCAAATTGTCCTTCTCAGTCAAGCTTGCCTCCTCAGTCACAGCATGGAGGGCCCCTCTCCCAGAACACCAACATAACCCCTGCCCATACAATGTCTCCCAACCAGAGAGTTCTGCAGGGCCTCAGTTCTGGTGGAATTGGTGTCAGGTCTCATTGCACAAGCATACCAGAACACAGCTAGTTAAAACTCACCCCATTCAGACCAGGGACCAAACACTGTCCACAGCAGGCAAGGAGAGCTTCTGCATATGAATAGCCTGAGCATAGAGCAGTCAAAATACAACAGCAGAAGGTATACACCACACACCAGAGATACTCCCTGAAGCACCAGGCCCTGAGCATTTGACATCTTCTTCATAAGGCCATTACTTCCAAGAGCAGAAGACAGAACTGGCTTTTCCAAGACAGAGGAGAGGGAAGAAATTTAAAATGCCAAGATGGAGGAATTTATCCCTAATGAAAGAACAAGATAGGACCATGGCCAGAGATCTAAGGAAAACTGATATAAGTAATATGTTTGACAGAGAATTTAAAGCAACAATCACAGGAATGTTCACTGGACTTCAGAAAAGAATAGAAGACATCAGTGAGACGATTACCACAGGCATAAAAGAGTCAAAAAAGAATGAGAGATGAAGAATGCATTAAATAAGATTGGAAACAGACTTGATGTAATGAGCAGCAAGCTGCAAGAAGCAAAGGAATAAATTAGTGATCTAGAACACAAAATAATGGAAAATAGTGAAGCAAACAAAAGAGAGAAGGAAGAATTATACAACATAATATGTAAGTCTCAAAGAAGAGATAAAAAACGGGGCAGAATATTTATTTGAGGAAATAATAGCAGTAATCTGTGGGAGGAAGCAGATAGCCAGATCCAGGAGACACAGAGAATTCCTACCAAAATAAAAAAAAAAGAAAACCAGGCCAACACCAAGACATACTATAATTGAATCTGGAAAATATAGTGATAAAGGGGAAAAAAAATCTTAAACCCAGCAAGACAAAGGAAGTTCTTAACTTACAAGGGAAACCCATAAGACTAGCTGGACATTGTTCAACAGAAATGTGGCAATCCAGAAGAGAGTGGCATGAAATATTCAAAGTGATGAATGAAAAAAATCTGCAAACAAGAATACTCTATCCAGCAAGGCTCTCATTCAGAATAGAAGGAGAGATAGAGTTTTCCCAGAAAAATAAGAAATAAAAGAGTTCATGACCACTAAACTAACCCTGTGAGAAATATAAGAGGATGTTTTGAGTGTAAAGGAGAGACCAAAAGTCACAAAGACAAGAAAGGATCAGAGAAAAATCTCCAGAAACAATGACAAAACAAATAATAAAATGGCAATAAATACATATTTATCAGTAATTGCTTTGAATATAAATTAATGAAATGCTCCAATTGAAAAACAGGGTGTCAGAAAAACAAAACAAAACAAGACCCATCTAGAGGGTATGTGCTTTGGTGAGTGCTGTGAAGTGTGTAAACCTGGCGATTCACAGACCTGTACCCCTGGGGATAAAAATATATGTTTATAAAAAAATAAAAAATTAAAATAAAACAACAAAAAAAACAAGACCCATCTATATGCTGCCTATAAGAGACTCATTTTAGACCTAAAGACACCTGAAGATTGAAAGTGAGGAGGTGAATAAATATTCATCACATGAATGGGTGTGAAAAGAAAGCCAGAATATATTTGTATCAGACAATATTTGTATCAGACAAATGAAACTTTAAAACAAAGACTGTAAAAACAGACCAAGAAGGATGTTATATAATCATAAACAGGACAATCCAACAAGAAGATCTAACAATTGTAAATATTTATGCACCCAACATAGGAGCATCCAAATATATATAAAAATTTTGATAACAAACATAAAGGAACTAGTAGATAATACAATAAAAGTAGGTGACTTTAACACCCCACTTACATCAATGGACAGATTATGTAAACAGAAAATAAGGAAGCAATGGCTTTAAATGACACACTGGACCAGATATATTTAATACATATTCAGAACATTCTATCCTAAAGCAGCAGAATATACATTCTCTTCAAAGTGGGCATGAAACATTCTCCAGAACAGATCACATCTAAGGTCACAAACCAGGCCTCAACAAATACAAAAAAATAACCTCATACCATGTACCTTTTCTGACCACAACACTATGAAACTAAAAGTCAACCACCAGAAAAGACCATAAATACATGGAAGAGAAACAATGTGCTACTAAACAATGAATAGGTCAACCAGGAAATCAAAGAAGAAATTTTTTTAAAAGTATTTTATTTATTTATTTGACAGACAGAGATCACAAGTAGGCAGAGAGGCAGGCAGAGAGAGAGGGGAAGCAGGCTCCCCATTGAGCAGAGAACCCGAAGTGGGGCTAGATCCCAAGACCCTGGGACCATGACCTGAGCCAAAGGCAGAGGCTTTAACCCACTGAGCTACCCAGGCGCCCCAAGAAGAAATTTTTAAAAAATAGACAGATACAAATAAAAATGAAAATACAATAGTCCAAAACCTTTGGGTTACAGCAAAAGTGGTCCTAAGAGAGAACTATTTAGCATTACAGGCCTACCGCAAGAACCTAGAAAAATCTCAAATAAAGAACCTAAACCTACACCTAACGGAGCCAGGAAAAGAACAATAAACAAAGCCTAAAGCCAGAAGAAGAAAGGAAATAATATAGATCAGAGCAGAATTATAATAGAAACTGAAAAAAAAAAAAAACCAGATTAATAAAACCAGGAGCTGGTTCTCTGAAAAGAGTAATAAAATTGATAAACCTTTAGCCAAACTTATCAAAAAGAGAAAAAACTCAAATAAATAAAATCACAAATTAGAGAGGGGAAAGGCAACCAATACCACGGAAATACAAGCAATTATAAGAGAACATTATGATGAATTATATGTCAACAAATTGGACAACCTGAAAGAAAGGATAAAGTCCTAGAAATATATAAATTACCAAAACTGAAACAAGAAAAAATACAAAACTTGAACAGACTCATAACCAACATAGAAATTGAATCTGTAATCAAACTTTCCCAACAAAAAAAAAGTCCAAGACCAGATGACTTCACAGGTAAACTCTACCAAACATTTAAAGAGTTAATATTCATTGTTCTCTAACTATTCCAAAAGATAGAAAGGATAGGAAAAATTCCAAATTTATTCTATGAGGACAGCATTATCCTGATACAAAAACTAGATAAAGACTCCACTAAAAAAGAGACCTAAAGGCCAATATCCCTGATGAACATGGACATAAAAATTCACAATATAATACTAGCAAATCAAATCCAATTACATTAAAAGAATCATTCATCATGATCAAATGGGATTTATTCCTGGGCTTCAGAGATGGTTCAATTCACAAATCAATCAGTGTGATATATACTACATTAATAAAAGGATAAGAACCATATGATCTTCTCAAGAGATACAGAAAAAGCATTTGACAAAGTACAACATCCATTCATGATAAAAACCTTCAACAAAGTGGTTTAGAGGGAACATACCTCAACATAATAAAGGCCATATCTGAAAAACCAACTGATAATATCATCCTCAATGCAGAAAAACTGAGAGCTTTTCCTCTATGGTTAGGAGCAAGCCCAGGATGTCCACTCTCACCACAGTTATTTAACGCAGTACTGGAAGTCCTAGCCACAGCAATCAGACAACACAAAGAAATAAGAGGTATTCGACTCAGCAAGGAAGAAGTCGAACTTTCACTATTTGCAAATGACATGATACTCTATATAGAGAACTTGAAAGACCATCCAAAAACCCTGCTAGAACTGATACATGAATTAAGTAAAGTTGCAGGATACAAAATAAATGTACAGAAGTCTGTTGCATGTCTATGCACAAATAATGAAGCATCAGAAGGAGAAATGAAAGATATTGAAAATGATGCAAGAAAAATGGAAAGATATTCCATGTTCATGGATTGGAAGAACAAATATTGTTAAAATATCTATGGTATCCGAAGCAATCTACACATTTAATGCAATCCCTATCAAAATACCACCAGCATTTTTCACAGAGCTAGAACAAAACAATCCTAAAATTCGTATGGAAATACAAAAGACCCCCAATAGCCAGAACAATCTTGAAAAAGAAAAACAAAGCTGGAGGCATCATAATTCCAGACATCAAGTTATAATACAAAGCTGTAGTGATCAAAACAGGAAGGTACTGGCACAAAAATAGACATACATGTGTTGAGACATCCACGAAATCTTGCCAGTTGCAAGGACATGGAATACTATGCTAGGGAATGTTAGGCTAAGAGAAGTCAGTCAGTCAGGGAAAGACAAATACTATATGATTTCACTCATATGTGGAATTTAAGAAACAAAACAAATGAGCAAAGGGGGAAAAGAGAGAAAGAAGAAAACTAAGAAATGAACTCTTAACTATAGGGAACTGATGTTTACCAGAGGAGAAGTGGGTGGGGGGATGGGTTAAATAGGTGGTGGGGATTAAGGATCAGCACTAGCTGTGATGAGCACCCAGTGTTGTTTATGCAACTGTTGAATCACTAAATTCTACACCTGAAATTAATATTACACTGTACATTAACTAACTGTAATTTTTTAAAAGATTTATTTATTTATTTGACTGAGAGAGAGAGAGAAGAGAGTGGGAGTGGGGGGAGGAAGAAGGGGAGTGGGAGAAGGAGAAGCAGGCTTCCCACTGAGCAGGGAGCCTGATGTGGAGCTGGATCCCAGGACAATGGGATCATGACCTGAGCCAAAGGCAGACACTTAACAACTGAGCCACCCAGGTGCCCCAACCAACTGGAATTAAATAAAAACCTAAAAAGAACCCACAATGAGATACTGCTTCAAACCTGTTAGAATGGCTATTATCAAAAAGACTAGAAATACATTTTGGCAAGGATGTGGAAAAAGGTTGACCTTGAGCACTGTTGATAGGAATGTTAATTGAAGGGGCCGCTACTGAAAAGAGTAAGTAGTAAATTTCTAAAAAGAATTAAAACTACCCTATTATCCAGCAATTCAGTATACTCATGGCTATTTATCTGGAGAAAACAAAAACACTATTTCAAAAAGATATATATGACCCCCATATTCATTATTATAATGAATTGTAATGGCATTATTTATAATTACCAAGATGTGGAAACAACCTAAGGGCCCATCACATGCACACACACACACACACACACACACACAGGAATATTATTCAGTCACAGGTGAAAACACGGATATATCCTGAGGGCACTATGCTAAGTGAAATTTGTTAGAGAAGGACAAATACCATGCAAAATCTCATAGATGCAAGCTAAATATATATAGGTAGATAGATATAGATACAGATATATATCTAAGCTCATAGTTATAGAAAACCGTTCCGTGACTATTAGTGACTGCCAGATGTGGGACATGGCAGGGGAGCAATGAGTGAACTGTTTTCATTTTTTTCTCTTGTTTGTTTAAGTAAATAGAACAAAACTTTTAAAAAGCAAAAAGTAAAAGAAACTTTGCATCATTTACATTTAAAGGCCATTAACTTTCTTTTTTTTTTTTTAAAGATTTTATTTATTTATTTGACAGATCACAAGCAGGCAGAGAAGCAGACAGAGAAGACAGAGAGAGAGGAGGAAGCAGGCTCCCCGCTGAGAACCCGATGCGGGGGGGGGGGGGGGGGGGGGGGGGGGCTTGATTCCAGGACCCTGGGATCATGACCTGAGCTGAAGGCAGAGGCTTTAACCCACTGAGCCACCCAGGCGTCCCTAAAGGCCATTAACTTTCTGATAAAACACACATGAGTATTCCCTAAATAGTAATAATATGTGATCTAGTCTCATTGTTCATGAAAGAAAAAAATTTAAGTGTGAAAATATAGGATACATTAGAAACTACACAGATAAAAATATCTCAGTTATGGTATCACAAGTTCTGTAGGTGTTTGCAAATATAACTTAATATCCATTGAAAATTATTTTACTTTCTCTCTGTTATCTCTATCACTTTAAAGTATTGATCACTTTCCAGACAACATAACTGACACCCTTTAGCACAGTGTCTTTAGGTAATGGGAAACGTCGTATAAAAGTAGGATACTGATATGCCCAGAACTAACCTAACAGAAGAAAGTAAAATCCCCACATATTCAGAAAAATGCAGTTTTTTTGTTCATTTGTTTGTCTGGTTTGTAACCATGATGGCTAGCTCTATGAGCACAGTAAAACCTTATCTGTTAATCATGTCAAGGGGCTAGTTATTGCTTGATACCAGCTAGAATGTAATGTCTTGAATAAATTGGCTTAGACTTCCCATTTGGTTATAGTATCAATAACAAGATGGCAACACAAGATTACTAAACAACTTGAATTGAATTTTTACCCTAGTTTTATAATTATTTTGCAAGAAATATTTATGAACCTTTTTTCCTACATTACTCAGAGTGCACAGAGTATATTATCAAAATCAAGACATTTTTATACAACTTTGCCTTTGTCCTGAGTGCTCCTCCCCCTCACATACATCCCAACCCTGAAGTCTTCCAGGCATTTGGTTGAGGGGTCTTCCCTGGGAAACAGTCCCCCATTGGGATCAGTCACTTCCTGTTCTTGACCCCATGACCAGTGCTGAGTTTTATCATAGCATGTGCATATGTAAGTCCCAATGGCAAAGACAGTGGCATACATCTAATTTCTCCAGTTCTCTGACTCAGGATGAATGCAGCAAACCATCTTGTGCATTCTACAAACACTGGCTGAGCCTTCCTGGAGAAAGTAACAAAGGAAGACCTAATTGCACCATTATACATTCGTTGTTAACAATTTCAACGTAGCCATGACATTGAGTCTCTTCTGTTTTTCTCGTTATTTTAGTCTCACCTCTGCAAGAACTCTTTCAAACTACCTCTTCTTTCCTCATATCTCTGAGTTCTCCTCATTTCATCTCACTCTCAGCAGGCAACCTTGTCCTGTACCTTCCATAGAAATTAGAAAATGCAGGAATTCTCTTAAATTGCTGCTACTGGACATAGTACTATCAACCATCTTCTTCTCTTTACCAGCTTTAAAATAAGAAAGATATATTTGCCTCCTCCTATCAAAGATGATGGGGCTGCCTAAATTTTGTACCACATTCTATGTCCACAAGAAACGGCACCCACATGTCCCCTCCTTATCTTTAAACGCTCCGTATTTTCCATACACAAACAAAAAGCCTCTCTGGGCCTCACATCTTCCTCCAGTCAACATCTCACTTCTTATCAAAATTAAATAGTTGTCTGTAGTGCCTAGTGTTATCTCCTTACAATCCTCATTTTCTCCTCAATTCATGGCAATGCCTCTGATAGGGTTCTTTTAATGATGCGATGAAGTCATCAGGTAAGAAGTACAATAAAAGACAACAATTATTCACCCAGTGCTCTTTCAGGAGCATTCAACAGGGTGACCACTCAACTCTTGAAACACTTACTTTTGGATACAATGATCCATACTGTCTGTATTGTTTCCCTACCTCTCTGAGGCCTCTTTATCCTACTCTCTTGTTGGTTTTTCTTATGCCACTTAATAATTCAACGTGAAGTCTCTCGGGTCTGTTCTCAGACTTTCTTTTTTGCTACACTGTCTATGAGAAATATTTATTTCACATGGTTTTACTGACCATAATTTTTTTCTAAAGATTTTATTTATTTATTTCACAGAGAGAGATACAGCGAGAGAGGGAACACGAGCAGGGTAGGTGGAGAGGGAGAAACAGGCCTCTCACTGAGCAGGGAGTCCGACGTGGGCCTCAGTCCCAGGACCTCTGGGATCATGACTTAAGCCAAAGGCAGACACTTAACCACTGAGCCACCCAGAGGCCCCTCATTGACCACAATTTTGCTGCATAGGTCAGAGTACCTAGTTGCACACAGCCATATACAAACTAGCTTAAGCAGAAAAGATATTTATTCATATTAGGAGGATCTTAAGGAGGATTAGACAGGTGGTAAAGCTAATTTTGGAAACAGTACCTATATCATAAAGATGTTTTAATGAAAATACTATGGCTAACTCTGAAGAATGGGAAGCCCTTGCTGCTATGCTTCCCTCATGACACACAGTTTCCTCACATTTCTCACGTGTACATCCAAGTCTCTCAAAATTGTGTCTAATTAGAAGAACTTACGTCACAAGTATGTCCTCATCAGACTGTAAAGAGTTAACAAATGTTGAGTTTTCTGATTCCTAGCTGGGGAACATAGGATTTAGAGTATGGAGATTATAGAAAATAGGGTGTATTCCAAGATATTAGGTGATAAGAAATGGCAAATATCCACTGCAGTTGCTCTTATCTACCTGACATTAATATATATCCTTCTTCCCAACATAATCTTTCAAATAGTAACGTGCTTTCACCTATCCTATTGTAACTACCTATAAACAAATATATCACCACCTTCTCAAGAAGAAAGAAAACATCTCATCAATCATAGTATCTGTGGTAGGACCAGTGAATTTCATGACAGATGGCAGTTGATTTATTTCTTTTACTGAAAAGAGCTCTCAAAAAGGCAAAAATGTTATGTGAAATGTCTTAATAGTGTATATGATATTCCATAAAGCTTGTGAATTGTTTTGCTACAGGAAGTAGGATGAGCATAGAGGCAAATATAAATCCAAATTAAGGCATTTATCCTACCAAGGACAAAGTATTTCTAGTCCATAATAGGAGTAGCCCCCATGTAATTAATTTACTGCTTAAGAATAAGATACTTTTCCTGAAGTATAGAACTATCCTGAAGGATTAGGGTTGTTTCCTGCTGTGGGTAAATTGAGTAACCAGCCGTTGTGGTGTCCATCACAGTCTTGTTGTGAGAAATCTACATTAATCTGCTGTCATTGTCACCATGATCACTTTATTACTGGGTGTACTGGGCAAGTACTAGGGTGGCTGGAAAGGAATCAAACTTTCATCCATTTATCAGGTCATTTTGTCCAACTGATTATTTAGAATTTATTCCACAGCGAGACTCTTTGACAGAGTATTCACTTAGGATGCAAATATTATCAATCGCTCAGCCCATTTTGAGTAATGAGCCCCTAAGTCTAACCCCAACTCTTTTCCTGAAGAGAATGCAGACCTGATCAAACTATTGCTCATGAATTAGTATAAACCTAGCCTTCAACCACCTCTCTCTAGACTAAGCAAAAACTGGAATATGTCCCTTGAACTATATTTTGAGAGGATTTTCCTTTCCTAATGACATTTATGGCTACCCTGCGTGGGTTTAATATAACAGCACTCCAGTTCTGATTACTGCTAGCATATCAGGCTGAGTAAACTTAAGTTAGACTCAGGTTATTTCCTTCTTGTTCCATTTGTCATAGGGCCTCCTCAAGAGTCACGCATGTGAGTTAACAGAGGAATCACATAGAAAAACATTAGGACACAGGGAGTATGAAGTGACAAAAGTTCTCTCCTTGACCAAACTCCAGTTGAGTGCTCTCAGCCCTCAACTTCAGTGCCAAAGACTTCACACCCTCAGCACAAATTATTTTGCCCACCCCTTACATACACAGAGATACATATCCCACATTAAAAGACTTGAACAAGCCACTGCATAATTTCTAACAACTCAAGGCTGCATCCCTAGGATGACCCTAACCCCCTTAAAGTGGCTGCCTGAAAGAAACCTCCAGGTTGCCAAAAGAGTTTTTACCGTTTTCTTTCTAGCTGGTACCTTATCAGGTAGGCCTCTGACCTTCCTTTCTTAGATCATTTACATAAAGGCTTTCCATCATAAATTCTTCTATGTATCTCTTACAACTCAGGATTGTCTTCTCAAATACCTTAAAATCATTCCTTTGAAATAGTATCATTAGAAGTATCAATAGTAGTATAGAAGTATCAATAGTATCATTAGAAGGGATAGTGTCCTCTCTCCCAGACACTGTGGTAGGAAGGACCTACTTCAATTATTGATAGCTAACAGACACAGCTGGCCTAATTATATTTACATTGGCCAACTCTTTATAATGTTTCATTTCTCTGGTTCTGTACAAGCCCCCTTTCTTCTTCCACCTCCTCCTTTCTTTTCTTTCCTTCCTACCTTCCTTTATTCCTTCCTTCCTTCTTTCACTGGGTACAATATACTTTATTGATGGTACATAAAAAGTTGGGGTCTCCAAGCTCCTCCCCTTCTCGAGGGACAGAAACTGTGCAGAGGTCTGGAGATTCTCTGTGTGCTGGGGGATGAGCTGTGGTAAGGACTTCGATGCAGCTGAGGACCCCTCTCTTCCTCTTGCTGTCACTGGGGTTGGTGGTCCAGGGGACTCTTACTCCTTACAGGCCATTAGATCTATCACCTAGTTGCTGTAGCAAATTCACTGTCATACCAGGAAATGAGCTTGACAGAGTGGTCTTTGAGAGACATGCCAGGCCCAGGATTGAAAGTGGAAGACTGAGTGTCATTGTTAAAGTTGTAGGAGACAACCTGGTCTCAGTGTAGCCCAGAATGCCCTTGAGGAGGCCCTCTGATGCCTGCTTTACCACCTTCTTGATGTTATCATATTTGATAGCTTTCCCTAGGTGGTAGTCCAATTCACAACTAACACATTGGCATGAGGACACAGAAGTCCATGCCAGTGAGCTTCCCATTTAGTCTTGGTGGCACCAGAAGCAGGGATGATGCTCTGGGAAGCCATGCCATGGCTTTCCAGAGGGGCTATCCACTCTTTTCTGGGAGCAGTGATGGCATGGACGATGGTCATGATTCGCTCCATGATACCAAAGTTGTCATGGACGTCCTTGGCCAGAGGGGCCAAGCAGTTGGTGGTGCAGGAGGCATTGCTGACAGTCTTGAGGGGGTTGTCACACTTCTCATGACTCATACCTATCACAATCATGGGGTTATCAGTAGAAGGGGTAGAGATGATGACCCTCTTGGATCTACCCTTATCCATGATTATGAAGACCCCAGTGGACTCCACAATACACTCAGAATCATTCCATTTGATGTTGGTGGGATCTCTCTCCTGGAATATGGTGATGGGATTTTCATTGATGACAAGTTTCCTATTCTCAGCCTTGACTGGACCATGGAATTTGCCATACATGGAATCATACTAGAAGATGTAGACTATACAGTTGAGGTCAATTAAGGGGTCATTGATAACAACAATATATACTTTGCTTGAGTTAAAAGCAGCCCTGGTGACCAGGCACCCAATATGGGCAAATCTGTTTATTCCATCCTTCACCATTGTATCTCAGGGACACAGCTGGCACTGCACCAGAAGATGTGCTATCCATCAAACAGGGAGGAAGAGAGAGCCTGTCATTCTCCCTTTAAATGCCCAATCACCTTTGTAAAAATTGAAGATGAGCTTGATTTACCCTGTACCATCTTTTTCTCTATTGTAATAGTGCATTAGTGATTTAAAACTCTTATTACCACTTTAACTACTGTTCAGATTTGTTTATTTTTGATGAAAATATCTGCTCATGCAACTTATTTGTGCCTCAGGATCTGCTTAATCAAAACTATACACACAATTCCTAATTGATAGATTATTGCTGGATATAACCAGTTATGTAGCTTTAACTAATAGATAACATCAAGTTAATGAATGTAAGATCAAGTTATTTGTTGCTCTCTTTTCAGGTGCTCAATGCTTATCATGATCTTGCTTCTACTAGGAAAACAGAAACTTTCAATCAAAAGGAGAACAGCTACTTGCAGAGTGGTCACAGCTTTCTTCTAAAACCTTAGAAACCTGTACTATCATTCTCTTTTACAAACTTTGTACTGTGTCTCCTGCCACAAATACTTTGGGCACAATTGGATTAGCTGTCATAACGCCCATTGGAAGGCTGTTTCATGGGATCTGGTCCAGCCGAAAAGTCCTTTTTTTTGCTGAGGCTCCCTTAAAGAATGATATCCTTTTGAGTCACCTGGCAAATAATCAGAGTATCCAACTTAAAAGTGGTGATAATTTTCTCCAATATCCAAAGAAACCCATTGTAGCTCTTTCTTAGGGATTTGTGGGGCAAAGCACAGAAACTAGCCTTTTGCTTTGAATAGTATATCTTACCATGTACTATTTACCACAGACTATTCAGAAACTCCAAAGGTGGCAGACCATTGTATTTTCATGGTACTTACTCTCCAAACTTCAGCATGCCTACATGTCTTACCAAAAAAATCTAGCATCCTTGTTTTATAATTTCTTTCCTCATGAAATTATTAATATACCAAAACTGGATGATGCTGGCATTGTGAAATCAAGGTCCCTCTAGCATAAATTATGGCACAGAATCCTATATTATAATTTTGAAATAAGTGCGTAGAAGTCTACTGTTGTTTTTTTTACCAGGTGAAAGCAAATAATTTTTGCTTTTGTCTGGTTGTTAGTATAGAAAAATGCTTTGACCATGTCAATAACTGCATTCCAGGTGCTATTCTAAAGCTGGTATGATTTCTTCTCGAAATAAAACTGAATCCAGAATAGTAGTTGAGACTACAGGTAACATGTATTTAAATGAAGGAAAGTCTAGTGTTATTTTCCAAGGCCTGTTTCTTACTGTGCAGGTGATACAAGCTAACTGAATGAAGAAGGGGAAGGCATAACCACCAACCACTGGGAGTATGAATCCTTATTATTCCAAGTGATAAAGGAGAACAACTTTCATTTTTATTTTTATTTTTTCATTTTTTATTTTAAAGGCACAGAAAAGGCCCAGGAACATCTACTTAGGCAATTATAATAGAGTTTGGTGTATGGGTTATGACCCCAGTCTGTGAATCATTCCAGTTACTGATTATAATCATTTCGAGTATCAGTAGGAACTAAAGAAATAGCCACAAGATGTGTCTATAAACCCACTGGGCCTACTTTGAGTACACTTACAGTGAATATGCATTGTTATGGACTGAATGTATCCTCCACCCCAATGTAATGGTATTTGGAGGTGGGATATTTGGGAAATAATTAGGTCTAGATTAGGTCATGAAAGTGGCTTGAATCTGCTGGCACCTTGATCTTAGATATCATGGTCTTCAGAACCATGAGAAGTAAATCTCTTTTTATTTTTAAAAAATATTTTATTTATTGATTTGAGAGGGGGAGAGAGAGAGAGCAGCAGAAGGTCCAGAGGTAGAGGAAGAAGCAAGCTTCCTGCTCAGCAATGAGCCTGACATGGGGTTCCATCCCAGGATGCTGAAATCATGGTGGAAGCTGATGGCAGACACTTAACTGACTGAGCTACCCAGATGCCCCAAAACAAATCTCTTCTTGTTTAAGCTACCCAGTCTTTGGTACTTTCTTACAACAGCCTGAGCAGAGTTGACTAAGATAACTATTAATTACCTGACATTCAATAACCCTAGCATTGTTACTGAATTGCAGAAATGGTTTAGTTTTAGCCAGCAGAGTCAACCTGGAATTAGTATCCAATTCTTAATGAAATGTCTAGGAATTTCTCCTCCTTTAGTATACAGTTGGCCTCCTAAATCGTGCAAGTCTCTTAGGAGAAGAGTAGCAATAGCCTGGATCTATTGACTGCTTACTATGTGCAAGGTACTTTTACATATATTAGTTTATTTAATCCCCTTATCCAATGATCATATAAACTCCACTGGAATCAGGGAACTCATTTCAAACACAGTAAAACACAAAACACAGTAGGACCACACCACAAAGGTCCTCAAAGTTCTACCAAGAAAAATTATCATTATGTTTTAAATAACATTGAGTCTCTCCTTCCCATTTATTTCAATTAATAGCTGTATTGAGGTTTTGTGGGTTCCATCAGGAAATCTTTAGGAGTTAGAATCACCTATGATATATTTACTACAAAAATTTTCATAGTTTTTTTGGATTTACCTTCTACTTTATTAGCTTAAGGTATTTTATTGCATCTTTACCTAATTCAGCATAGGCCAACCTTATGTGTAAATTTCAGTGAAGGAACTGAGAGAGCAATTACAGTTTCTGACTGATTCTAGCTGTTGACCTTAGGAACTAAAGAGCAATAGGTAGGAGCATGAAAAAATTGGCTCCCCTTGCACGGTACTTATCTAAGGGATCTTTCCCCCCTCCCAAGATTTTATTTACTTATTTGACAGACAGAGATCACAAGTAGGCAGAGAGGCAGGCAGAGAGAGGGGAAGCAGGCTCCCTGTTGAGAAGAGAGCCGGATGTGGGGCTTGATACCAGGACTCTGGGATCATGACCTGAGCTGAAGGCAGAGGCTTTAACCCACTGAGCCACCCAGACACTGCTATCTAAGGGATCTTGAGGTGAGGCCTGAATTGGGACAGAGATTCTGTTTTGTTGTAAAGACACTCCAGGAGATTAGGGTATTTAGGGGCTCTCCTAAAGGCCTCCTTTTTAACTGGTGTTCTACTCTTTTCCATTCAATATGCTGTTACTAAGAAATCTGACAAAGACATGAATTCAACCTAATCTGAAATTCAGCAACCCAGAGCATCAGATAGGATGTTTTATTCTTGGCTATGTCAGTCCTGTGGTTGCAACAAATACTTTTGACACAGACACAGAAAGTCTCCAATTCTCCTACTCTCTCCTGAGCCAAGAACTTAGGACTTGGATCTTATGAGTTTCTGTTGCTTAGCTCTCCTATATATCTAGAAGCAGTAGCCTTCCTTTTCTTCCTTAAGATCCCATCTTTCCTACTCATTCTAAACCAAGAGCTACCTGTTTTTTTTAAAGATCTTGTCTTCAATAGCCATTTCATTCTAGAGGATAATTTAAGTAACTCTTTCATATGCTGTGCCATTAACTACCAGAGTTGCTAGTTCTATACTATGTCTTCAGTGCTTTCAAACCCAACCAGCATAAACAACCCATTTACAAATTTTTATTTCTTTGATGGCTTGTTGCCTTTCCTGGCACCAAATGCCATATTGGTCAGGATTATTAATTGCAAACATTAGAAAATATTCTGACATAAGGAGAAAATTAGTGTTTAAAGGGATATTATGGAGCTCAGATAACTTAGAGAAGGGACAGAGGACAAGATTCTGAAGACACAGGAACAATGACATCACACCATCTGTTCTGAAGAAGATATCATGGCCATGCTACTTGGAACTGATTGCCCTTAGGATTAGATGCCTGATATTCCACTCCCTTCCTTCCTCCAAGCATCAGAAAAAACCAAAGTCCCTGCCATTACATGTGCCAGAGTGTATATTCCTCTTTTCATGGTCACTTTTTCATAATACTAGATTTCTAATGTAAATGTCAAGTGAGTCCAAATAATTGGAAAAACTGAAGTCAGTGCCTTTATCTAAAACTATAAGAAAGTCTGGAATATAATTATTCCATCCTCTGCCTTGGAAAGAACAATTAATAATGTAAAAAATTACCAAAATATAGAGAGAAAGTTGGACCACAATAAATGACAAATATCTATTAGCTGGGCCATATGTTAAAATCACCTAAAATGATATGCTGAATCGGGTGGTAGTCATTACTCACAATATTTCTGGATCTCTTTCTTTTCCTAGATAATAATTTGAAACTACACTTAACTCCCTCTAGAATTCAGCAGAGGTAAAATAACTTACCTTGGCTGATGGAGTATAAATGGAAGCAACAAGTGTCACTTCAAGACAGACTCTTTCTGAGCTGATATGCCTTCTACATACTTCCTTGCCCTACCATGATGAACATGGAAGCCCCCAATAGATACAGTAGCATCATCACAAAATACGGCTTTAGTCATCTTGGGTGTCTAACTGAATAATATGAAAAAGCTCCCTTCTTGGCCTGCAATGGGCAGGTAGCAAAAACAAAGAATAAAACTTGTTCTAGGGGCACCTGGGTGGCTCAGTGGGTTAAAGCCTCTGCCTTTAGCTCAGGTCATGATCCCAAGGTCCTGGGACCAAGCCCCACGTTGAGCTCTCTGCTCCGCAGGAAACCTGCTTTCTCCCCTCTCTCTGCCTGCCTCTCTGCCTACTTGTGATTTCTCTCTCTCTGTCAAATAAATAAAATCTTAAAAAAAAAAAAAAAAAAAAAAAAACTTGTTCTAATTCCCTAAAATTTTGCTGTGACATGTCCATGCTGACTGACAGAAGCTCAGACCTCTCTTCAATTGTACTCTTTATCTGATACATACCTAACAGGTTGCAAGGCACAACACAGAGCTGTCACAAAAGTACTTCACTGAACATGTTCAGAGCTGAACTCATGAATTTTTCTATCAATTATTCTTCCTCCAGCATTTCCTTCCTCGATAACACAAAGCCACGTGTTTGCTCAATCTGAAAACATAAGAATCTTTCCTGCTTTTTCCCATTTTCTACTACTTATGTGTTACCAATTTCCAAATACCATGATTTTCATTTCCTCTATTTCTATAGTTCTGGAACTACTTCCAAAAGCCTTAGTTCAAGAAACCATCATCTCTTATATGATTTAATGAAATAGGCTGATACTTACTTATGCTTATTTATCACTGTCTTACAACCTACCCTCCACTATAGTTAACATATTTTTTTGTTGGTTTTTCAATATATTATTCAATACTTATAAGTTCCTCCTTAAAACCCATCAAAGACTTCTCATTTCTTTTACCATAAAATTGAGATTTCTGGCTGAGATCTTTAAAATTCTGCCTGGTCTAGACTTTTGCTCATCATAGTTTCACTCTCTTATCTAGAAGTATTGACTGGCATTCAGTTCTTAAGATGTGCTATTCTCTTTCCCACCTCATAGTTTATGTTCCTATGATTTCTTCTATCTGAAGACTTTTCCAAAACTACTCCATTAGATCCATTCCTACTGTGACCACCACTATCTTGCTACATCTGCCCACTCTCCTTTCTAATGCTGATGAATTCCTTACATCTTTGCTGAACACTATTGCTTTAGGAAACAGGCCTTTATTCTTTGATCCTTTGGTTACATTCCCCCAAAGAAGTTCAACTCTTGCCCTCCTATTTTACAATTCATTTGGGGTTTGTTTTCCTAAAGGAATGTTTAGGGAACAATGAAGTAAATATTGGCTTGTTTGCCATTGTTTCTTTAATGCCTAACACAATAGAGGCAAGGCATCAGTAATATTTTTTTAAATGAAGGTTCAAAGTTGAATAAACGAATGAGTGACTCCTAGATGCTTTCACACCCTCATCATATTTCCAGGGTTTTTTTCTTGTTTGTTTCTTTGTTTGTTTTTTGTGTTTTTGTTTGTTTATTTTTTGGTTTTGTTCCACCAACTTGTCTATGTTTAGCTTTTTCAACTTGGAAAATTTTTAAAAATGCCCAGTTGTTTGTTGTTTATATCACATTATCTGCCCATCTGTTTTTATCTTTTTTTGTTTGTTTGTTTGTTCTACTTATATTCAGCTTATTGCTTGCATTGAGAATCATTTTAGTTTCAATCTTCTTAATTGTTTGGAAACCAGGGGTTGGTCTGTTTATTTTTCATACCTCATGCTGACACAGAATCCTGACATGTTTTTGGATTTAGGTATAGCAAAAACTATTAAATGTCCTCTACATCTGGGGAGGTAGAGAAGAAAACCAAAAATTCTGATACTTTGGGTTTTTTTCCCCCCCTTCAAATTAAAAGAAAACCTGTTTTGGAAAAAAAAAAATATCTGCAGCTTAATCCATGTGAATATTCTAATCCTTACATCCAGAAAGCATTTCCACAAATCACTCAAATTTGTAAAGCCTATATTTGGAATAACATCTATTTGAAAATCACTTTGAGTATTTAACATGACTGATAATATCTTGTTAATAAAAATTCCATTGTTTAAATAGAATCCAGCTACATAATCTTTTTATATAACAATCTAAGAAATGAGATAGAAAGTAGAACAGACAAATTTTTATATAGATTAAGTTATGCATATGTGTCTGAAGCATAATGCACTGACAGGATATAGGAAAGGATATTTAAAAGCCTATTCAAATAGTGATTTATGAGTCTTCCAGGATATTTGGTCTCCAATCAATAAATCATGAGCCATTGGGGTTTCTTAATGAGCACCATGTTTGGGATAGATAGTAGCAATCTGGCAGGTCCCACAGGTGATTTTTTAAAGTGAATCCAAATTCTCCACAGATCTCTCTTACCTTCCATCACAGTGTGTTTTTGAAGGGTGCATGGGAGTTGTCATAATGTGTTTCCCCATACCATGTTGAAAAACTGAGAAAACTGCTATAAAATGCAAATTTAAGGGCATCAATGGATTTTCTCTTGAAGCTGCCTGGATATTGTTCAGAGAAATAAAGCAACAGCACACACTGTAGCAAAGAGAAAAAAGAGGACTTAAAAAGCAATTGCAGTATGGTCTTCTGGCACGTTTTAAAAGGGCACTTTGGTGTAATTAAAGAATGATCTGCAATGATTTTTTTTTTTTCTATATGAAGAGAATTTTAGAAAACACACAGCTTTGGGGGGCAAATATATGATTTGGACATTACTTGGATCTTTATTGTGGACAATACAACTTGCCTAGCATCACACCCAGGCCAAAGATCTTTTCAAGGATTTTATTCCAAGTAAAGGGGTTTGCAGCCTGGTATTCCACGGTATTATAGTTATAAACTGAAATCTCTTAAAACCTCTCATCTATAGAGAGAAATTTAAAATCTCACTAGTACAACTACTTTGCTTATTGTAGTTCACCACACTCAGGGAGGATCCATTTTGTGCTTCTTCTGTTGGGATATGTGTCACTAGCCAGAAACAAGAACTCTTCCAGAAACAGGGCATATCTCTCAATATGTGTATGAACCATGTTATCTCCGATTCTTTGACTTCTGGGCCCTTGCTGACCCCAGAGAGACTGCCTCTCCCTTGGCCAGCCAGTGCTTAGAGATAATGTACCACTTGCCTGAGAAAACATCTTTTCATATGCAAACCAACTAACTGAAAGTCCACACCTGCCACCTCCTTTATGGGGCTTTCACAAGGCTCTCCCACTCCAGGCCACTATCCATGTGCCCCAGTCACCTGAGGGCTAGCTGCTCTATACCCTAAAGCCCACTGCAATTATCCAAACTAGCCAATCCTAAACCTACTTACTCTGCCTCACCCGTTTCTTACTACGGAAACCACAATTAAGATTATTACCCATATTTTCCCCTACTCCCTCTGCCCCCTATATGACCCTGGTGCTTCCTCACACAGCCCTCTATGGCACGGTATGTGCTCTGTCCTCTTGGGATCTTTCAATTTAACAGACTATTTTTTAAGAGCAATTTTTCTCTGATGTATTGGCCTTACCATACTTGAATAATAATAAATTCTATGTTTAAAAACAATATTGTTTTTAAACAATATTCCCAGGTTGCACAATATGCCCAGATAGTAATGGTCATTCATTTTGGTCTGAGTGAGCATTTCAGTTCTGGGTGGTTTGAAAGGTACCAGTGAGTTTTCTAAATCAAACTGTGCTTAACCTCCTCAAATTTATACTAGTCATTTTAACTAGATTAAGGAATGACATTATTTGAGAGAGGTAACATAGTTATCTTCCCTTAGCCATATCTCATGAGAAAATCATCTCAACTCAGGCATCTAGCAGAACAGAGGTGTAGAGAAGAATGGGTTGTAATATGTGCGTTTATATATGAGTGACGAAGATGGAAATATCCTGATGTGTGACCGCTTAGCAGCCATGGGGCTAACTAGAGGAGGGAGGAGTATGAAAAAAGAGGGTATAGGAGCACCAGACATACTTCTGACAGTTTCATAATTTTAAATAAACCCAACCCTGGCATTATGTTATCTCCAGACATTTTCTCATTCACAATGTGATATTTTCCTAAAATCATTCTTTTTTTAAATAACACAACCATCTAGTTTTTTGTTTTTGTTTTAAATATTTTATCTATTTATTTGAAAGAGAGAGCACAAGCAGGAGGAAACGCAGAAGGAGATGGAGGAGACAAGCAGATTCCAGCTGAACAGGGAGACAGAAATGGAGATTGATTCCAGGAGCCTGAGAACATGACCTGACTCAACATCAGACACTTAAATGACAGTGCCACCCAGGTGTCCCCCAAAGCCATCTGTTTTTATAAGAAGAGATATTTTACAATTGGTACATTTTGATTTGCTGACCTAAGGTGCCTTACCCTCACTCAAATGAAAAAAAAAAAAAAAAATTAAAGTGAAAATGTCTTACCCATATGAGGTAAAACTTGTACCACAACTCAGTTCTCAGGATAGGTTCAAGGCTCTGGTGATTCGAAAGAAGCAGACAATTCAGTGTTCAAGTCTAAATTTAAGAGCTTTCTGGAACTCAGAAGCCAATAACAAAGGTTCTCGCACTCATTTTAGTAATTTCAGTGAAGATCTCCTGGTTTGATCAACTTCCATCAACACATTGTAAAGTACATCCTACCTGACCCACATACTCTATTCTCCGCAAAGAAGTCCGAGTGATCCCCTCTATCAAGTCATATCACTCCTATGCTCAGAATTTTCCATCATCCAGGAACCTGGGTAACTCAGTCAGTTAAGCATCTGCCTTCTGTTCAGGTCATGATCTCTGGGTCCCAAAATCAAGCCCCATGTTGGGCTCTCTGCTCAGCAGGGAGCCCGCTTCTCTCTCTTCCTCTGCCTCTCTCCCAGCTTGTGCGCTCTCTCGCTCTCTCTCTTACTTCTCTCTCAAATAAATAAATAAAATATTAAAAAAAAAATCTCCTATACATACTGGAATAAAAGACAATATCCTTACACTACCTATAAGGTGCTCTACTTCTGGATGCCCAGGTCTGTCTGACCCTGTTTCTTTTCACTATCCTCCTTACTGTTCTAGAGTATCCTGGGTATGCCCTCGCCTCAGGTCTTCTCCACTGTTGCTTTCTATATTTGAGCATTCTCTTCTTAAATATCCATTTGTGCCCAGGAAGTTGAAAATGGTTAGAGACAAACTCAACTCTACGTTCCCCCAAAACACACAAATGCTGCCTTCTCTGGAAGCCCTGCTCAGGCCACCCTACATTAACTTGCAAGTTTCCCCTTAACACACATCACCAAATTTCTTCTCTGCTTTATTATTCTTAATATTTATCAACTTCTTACATACCATGTATTTCATTTATTTTCTTATTTCCTATCTACACCTACTAGTATATATGACACTAAAGGGAAGGGTTTTGGGTGTTTTTGCTCCTTGTCTCATGTTCCATATAAAGCATGCTAAATAGTGCCTGACTTATATAGGCTTTAGAAATATATGTTTAAAAGAATAAGTGAAAGACAGTGTGATGGATGCTTGAAATATAGTGAGGCATGAGTAGCTATTAGCATCTTTCTTGTTAAGATTTTATTTATTTATTTATTTGACAGAGAAAGAGTGAGCAAGCAGGGGGAGCAGCAGAGGGAGAGGGAGAAGCAGGCTCCCCGCTGAGCAGGAACTGCCCCCTGCCACAGCCCTGCAACATGGGACTTGATCCCAGGACCCTGGGATCATGACCCTGGAACTGAAGGCAGACGCTTAACTGACTGAGCCACCCAGATGCCCAGCTATTACTATCCTTAAGGAACTCTAAAATACAGGTAGGCAGCAGAACAAAAGTTTTAATTAATCCTTTATCTTCAGTGCACACTTGTAAATCCAAGTTGTTAGAAGAAGGAAGAGTGACTTGTACCAAAGTCATAGTGCTGATGGCAGTTAGAGCTCCAAGGACGATAAACAAAATGTCACTATATTTTGGAGGAGGTGGCACCTCTCCTGGCCACAAAAGGATGACAGTGACATGAAACCATTTTAAATATGACAAATGGGCATTCAGATCAGCCAGACATAGCCTCATTTTAAATACTCACAGTGATTCAAAATTCAGAGGGATAAAGATTTCTTTATAAGAATTCTGTAGAAATGCTCTAAATAGTGCTCCTGATTTATTTAAAATCTTTAAAATTGAAATAAAAAATTTAAAACTCCTTGCTCTAGTTTTCATTTCCTGAGTTCCCAACCATGTGTCAGGCACTGTGCTTGGAGCTGGTAGAGATAAAAGGATAAAGAGGACTGAAGCTCCAGCCTGTGTGGAGTACACCAGTCTGCTCACGAATAATTTTAATAGAATGACGAAAGGGCTCATTCCTTGAAACTACTTAATATCATAAACTCATTAAGATGGCATGCAAATTCTTTGTAGAGATTCTTGTCACCACTAAGTTTAGGAGAAAGCGCAGAAAGTAAGGCATCATCTGGCATTAGAACCACTCCTGTTTTTTTCCCAATGTTTAACCTCCACTGCTCTAACTCAGTCCTCTAACATCAACAACTACCATACCTGTACCTTCTAGGTATGCTGCAGTTAATTTCTCCCAAGCATACCAGTCCCTGGGTTAATTTAATTCATCATGTTATTGGGACCCTACCTTTCATGAAATTCTTATTCCTCCTTTCCTTATCAGTCAAATCCCTGGTTATCTTTTATACCCTATTCACATATTATATCAGTCAATCTTTCCCTGAGTTCCCCAGCTTGTTGGTCACTCTACTTGCTCATCTATGCTTTCATAATTTGTAAAATCATTTAACTAGTATTAATTGAGTACTTTCTGTGTGCTGGACCCATTTCTAGAGGCTGGGTATGCAAATGTAAAGAAAACAGCAAGAAAAATCCCTTCTTGCCTGATATAAAAAATCTGAGATGTGGATTGTATCATAAAGAAATAAATACATCATCTAGTAGTGATAAATGCTAGGAAAAATAAAGTGGTACAACATCATACATTCTTTCCCTGACTTCCCCATTACCATAGAAGGGATGGAGAACTTCAAAAGAACTCTGAGAAAATGGCATTTGAGCAGAGATTTGATGCGAGTGGATCATTAAAAAAAAACAGTGGAAAATTACTTTAGGCAGAAACACTTGCAAAGGCCCTGAGGCAAGAACACATTTGGGAGCTCTAAGAGCAAGTAGGTCAATGTGTCCTGAACAACGTGATGATGGGGAGAGCAGAAGGAGAGAGTTGAACCAAATCATGTAGTCTTTCAGGTTATGATCTTACTATGGTCAGGACTTTGGGATTTATTTTAAGCATTATGAGAGCCCACAGAAAGGTTTGGACACAGAAATGACATGGTCTAATCCTGCAAGTGTAATCTGGCCACTCTGTACAGAACAGATCATAGGAGTCAGGAGTGGAAGCAGCAAGATGAATTAAGAGGAGGATTAGTATGCTGAGAGGTAATGGTGGCAATTTTATATTTACTTATTTTTTTAATGTAAACTGCTTAAAGATGGACCTTGATTTATTCATTTTTTATTGCCAGTATATAGCAGATGCCTGTTATATACTAGATGTTCAAAATGTACTTATAGAGGGAAGTAAGGAAGAAAAGAAGGAATGATTAAAAAAAAAAAAGCAAATAAAGGGTTTTAGGATTATTGAATCTAGTTAAAAGAAATTCAGATGTGAAAGCATTCCTTTTTCCAAACAGCAATACAAAAAGAAAAGTCCTCATTATTTCTTCAGTGAAAAGGACAAATTTGTTTTTATACTTAAAAAAATTGAAAATGTTAGATCCTACTCATGTCCCAATGCTAAGTGAATATGCAATCATGAAGAAGACTATTCTGCAAAGACTGACCAGTTGGTTTTAAGGAACGAATTGTTCATAGGAAATAGGAAGGAAAATGGCTTCTATTTTTTGGAGATGGGTAATATCTTTAATAGGATAGAAATAATTATCTCCCCCCTTCTCTCTTAGTGCATGGCACTATGCTCTCTTGGACTTTCAGAAAGTCAAGGTCATGGAGCAGATGGTCCATTATTAGGGTAGAGTAAAACAAGATAAATCTCTCATCTGAAATTAGTTTAACTTGGGAAGAAAATTTGTACTTTCACAGATGTACTTGAAGTTGGCACAAAAATGAGAACATGTTGAATTTAAATCAATTTTGCTGGTCCCTTATGTTTTCTGTTAACTGTTAAAGCATTAGTCAAATGCTTTTCTGCTGTATTTGGCAAAATCAAAATGAGGAATAAACTTTAATCTTAAATGTAATTATTAATCATCCAAAAATCATTTTAAGCAAGATGGTATTTGGTACTTCATTTAACAACCCCAATTCAGGCCCTGCTACAAGAAATTTGACATTGGATCAGTTTCACTCATAAATCAGTCTTGGATAGGACAATCAGGAAAAATGGGCAAGTCTCATGGTATCTGAGTCACTTGACTATATAGTAAAATTCAAAAAAAAAAAAAAAACAATCAAAGCATGTGATTCACCTTGCCTAGAAATGTGGTAACAATGTCTTGATAAGTAATTTCAGATGACTATTATGTCTTTCAGAAGTTGGGATTAAAAACATACCTACACTCAGACATAGGCTTAAAGGGCACATCCTGGGATGTCTAAGCATGTACTAGACATTCAGGAAACTTCCACTTGGAATATCCTTCGTCCCTGGCACCTTATTTCCAAGATTTATTTTTACATCGCCTTGTGGGATCACAAGGTTGGTAAATAGTAGTTCTATTTTTGAGTTGTTCAGGTGGAAAGCATTGGGGTCTCTAATTCCTATTTGTCTCACATAATCCACATCTAATTGATCAATACATCCTGTCAGCTCCACCTTAAAATATATATCCAAAATCTTTCTACTTCTCACCCCTCCGTTGCCATCATTATCTCTCCCCTGTATTATTGCGGAAGTTCTTAATTGTCTTCCTGCTTCTAACCTCATACCACCCTTAGCAGCCACAGGGATGCAGTTTAAAACATAAATTGCACTATATCCCTCCTCTTCTCAAATTTCCCAAACGGTTTTCTATCAGAGTAAGAGACAAAGTCAAGAGAATCAAACGGTTTTCTATCAGAATAAGAGACAAAGTCAAGAGAATATATGGTCCTGTGTAATCTGTGTTCTCAAGACCCTGTCATCTTTCTCACCTCATGTCCGATGACTTCTCCCTTATTCATTCTGCATCAGCCACTGGCCTCCTCATTGTCTCTGACATAAACCAAATATGCCCTTGCCTCATGACCTTTGCATGTGCTGTTCTCTTTCTGAAGTGTTTCTCTCCAGGCGTTTACACAGCCCTCTCCTTTATCTCCTTCAGGATTTTATTGAAATGTCATCCTATCAGTTTGGCCACCCTCTCTAAAATTACAGTACAACACCACACACGTTTATCTTCCCTTTTTGCTGTATTTTCTTCCTAGTATTCATTCCAACATAATAGATTGTATGTTTTATATATCTTTTCTTTCCCACCACTAGAATAGAAGCTTCAAGAGGGAAGAGATTTTTCTATGTTTACTATTAAACCCTCTGGCAACTAGAAGAGTGCCTGGCACCTGTTAAGAATTCAATAAATATTTGAATCACAATAAATGAATCATTTAATTTTTTTATTATTTTGGATTCTCCTTAGCCAAATAATTTTGTTTATAAATATATAAATTTTGTTTATAAATAAAAATCTAGATGGCTTAATTTAGGGTTTTGGCCAGATAGAGCATTTGTGAACATCCTTGGTCCTTTGCCTTCAGCCATAAAATGAAAGTAATAAAAAATACCACAAATATGGAAAGTATGAAATTTAGCATGAGGAAAAGAAGTGTAATTGGTGGACAGGTTACTAAATCAAGAGGCTTAAGATCCATGAGCCTTTATTATAACTTAAGTAAATCTCAGAAACTAGAATGGAATACTCAGAAGAGGTAAAAACTAAGTTTTTATCTCATAACTCTACTTCTATATGTTAGACAATTGACTCAGTCTCTGTCAGTTTCTTCATCCGTAGTGATAAAGCCAAACTAGCTGACTTCTTAAGCTCTTTTCCTAAGCTCCACTGCCATAATTGCTTATTTACTTATAAAAGTAAAGACTTTTTTTTTTTTAAATAACAGAACTAATATGAGGAAGGCTTCACCGTTAAAAAGGAATTTACAGTAAGAATACTGGGGATTTTACAAAAAATGTTAAATATTGAAGACACAACTCTTAAGAAAGGATGAAACTGGGCCTTGGGCTTATAGAATCAAAAGTTTGAGGGTCTTTAACTAGAGTTCCACCATTAAAGTGAACTCAGTTCACATTCTTGAAGGAAGGAGTGTTTATCAGATATTAACCCCCATCCAATCAGATATTGCCAGAGAACCTAGCCAGTCTCTGAAAGTTTTATTTTAGGGTTTATTTGAAAAATAATAAAAATATATTTTTAAGTATATACATGTTCATGTTCACATGTGTGAATGCTTATTTATCCTCTCCCTTAAAACACAACATAAGCAAGTACAGTAAGTCCTATCATTTACTTGACATATTAAAATATTACCCATTCTTTATTTTAGGATAACTTTCTTTCACCCCTTCATAATACAGAATTTGCCAAGCTTATACAGTGCTGGGCTGATCTGGAATAGATTTTGAATTCCTGTCAAACTTGATTCAAGAATCTTGAATTCTTGTCAATCTTTTGGCAAACTAAGTTTAATTTGTAAATAAGAGGGAAAAAAAATCATTGAAACCTGTTTTGAGAGGCAGATTTCTATTCTGATTCCCCTGAACCAGATATTTGGAGTCTCTGTAGACTTATTCTGATTTCTAAATTTCTTCTACTGATATTTATTTCCTAGATAACACTGGTAGAAATTAAATGGTTCACTGCTTTGGGGGAAATTTTACTCTTAGCTCAATAGCTTATATTTAAGGTACTTTTTCCTCCCTTGCTTTTCCTTCATCTGACAAGCTCCAGGCAGAATTTAAAGCAAGAATCCAATATACCTAAATGTTATAGTAATAAGATAGAAATGGGCTTTTCACAGAATCTTTCTTTAAAATTTATTGTTCACCAGTGCCCTCTCTTATCCCAATAAGTTTAATGAAATATATAGGTAGTGTCTTCCCAAAAGAAGACTCCAAAAAACTAGGAAACTCAACAATATAAGATTTAAGACACATGTAATTATATTGGCATGTAAGCTGAACACCAATCATAGGTGTTCAATAGGCAATAATTGCTTCTGAAATAGAAAATGTTAATATACTGTAAGAAGGTTTTGACAAGAGAACAATGAGTAAGGAATGGCAACAAATTTTGTCATTATAATTAAAGTCTCTCCCCCCGCCCAAATTTCTACTTTTCACCTTTCAAGACATTTAAAGTTGTAATGATTCCTCAAAAAAATTAGAAAAATAGTGGAAGTCTTCTAAGAGGCAAGGTAAAATGCACTAGGTTTGCTTAGCTCTTCTCTGAGAAGAGCTAAGCAAACATTTTCAAACATTTGCAGCACTATTCTAGGATATCAGTGACCAGTTGTTCTTCATTGTCACAAAGGGCAAACCAAGAAACAATGGGCTAAGATTCCAATGAAACATGGGAACACATCTCTAAGTGCATAAGGTAGTGGATGACACCTTTAGGTATACATTAGTTCACCTGAGAGCTTTAAAAAATACCAATGCCCCAGAACAATTAAATTATCTTCAGCATTGGTACTTTAAAAAAGTTTCTCAGGCGATGCTAAGAGACAGTTTAGGTTTAGGTTGAGAACATCTGTGATTCTTGATTCATGATTCTATGAAATGCACTTCAGTAGAGCATATTAAGACTTCAACAAGTGAGGTACAGACAAAGAAAACATACCCATCATTCTCTAACAATGCTTATGTTCAAATCCCATTCCTATAAGAGGCTTGCACATTTTTTCCATATCTATGATTTCTGAAGGATAACAATCCTATTTGGGGTCCAGAGTTTAGACATGGAATTGAAGTAGTGTTCTCTGGTTCCTATAAGGGGTTACTCATTATAAAATCAAACCCAGCTTCTTAAAGTTAACAGAAATAGGTTTCTAAGTAGCTCTGAATCTGCACTCTAAGATTCACCTGCTCCTAGAGTTGCATCAGTAGCTCTGAATCTGCACTCTAAGATTCACCTGCTCCTAGAGTTGCATCATTTTTTACAATAGTGCCAACACCACCTGTCTGGGCCTTAGAAGGACACTGCCCTCATCCCACCTCCAGCACTTTGGTTCAACTTTGGAAGCAAGCTGGGACTCTTTTCCCTTTGGGAGCAAGCTGGAACTCTAAGAAGAATAACAGTCCAATAAGAGACAATCTAGAGAGCATACACCCAGATAAGTTGACAAAATTTAAAATTCTATTTGTGTCACAGCCAGCTTATTTGTCAAACCAATTCGAATTCACCCACTGCCTTAAAACAACTATACTTGCCCACCAATACAGGCACAAGTGTAAATATCTGGGTAATATATTTCATTTGCTTTCACTTTACCTATCCCCATATGGTACTTCATAGTCTTGCCACATACGTATCTCTTTCTATTCTACTTGATATCTTGCTGGTTAAATCCAAAGTGAGAAGATTAGATGCTTTAGTTTTTAGGAGAAGAAGGAAAAAGCAGGATGATGAAGGGAAGAAGAAGAGGGAGAAAAGAAATGAAGGAGAAGGAAAAGGGAAAGAAGAGGAGAAGGAAAAATGATGATGAGGAGGAATGGGGTAGTGAGGAAGGATATTTAAAAAGAAAGTGATCCAACTATATGTTGTCTGTAAAAATATACTTTAAGTATAATGATTGATATTTTAAAAGTAAAGGAATGAGAGAAAGATATACCATACCAACACCAGTCAAAAGAAATCTAGAATAGCAGTATTAATTGCAGGCAAAAAGGACGTCAGAAGAAGGAAAAGATGGAGAGATAAATAGGAGCATTATATCATGATAAAGAATCAATTCTCCAAGAAAATATAAGAATCCTAAATGTGTGTGCATATAACAAAAGAGTGTGAAAATACAAGAGGCAGAGTTTTTCACTGGGTTCCAAGATGGTGACATAGAAAGACCATAAACTTGTCTCCTCCACAGACACACCAAATTCACACTTATATATAGAGCAATTCCTCCTCAAGAATAACTGAGGGCTGACTGAACAATAGAACGAAAGATAGAGAGACTGCATAAGAATGGCAGGAGAGACAGAGATAAGAGAGTGAGGGGAACTTCCACTCCATACATTACAATCTGCAGTGGAGAGGAATAGTACTGAGGGACTGTGAGCAGATTTGTCTGCCCTGCAGCAGAGATAAAAAGCCAAGGTTTAAAAGGGTAACTAGTATGTAAAGGAACCAGCCCTAGAACCTTGCCAAATGGTGGGGAAGCTACTGGAAATCTCTCAGTGTTGGAAGGTCCAGTTAGTGTCATGGTTTATGTTCCCCCTCCACCTTGAAAGCATGGCTGGAAGCAGGTGCTGGGTGCCCTGGCCAGTCCATTGCTTCATGAACCCCAGGCCCCTTGCCTAGCCCCAGCCATTCTACCAAGGCAGCCCTAGCCACCCCACTAAGGCATCCTTACCACGGTACATATTGCAACACCCCCTGTCAACTCTCACTTTAGAGAGAAGTGAGTTAGCTCCAGCCATCTCACCAATGTGACACAGATGCATTGCAACCCAAAACACTCCTGGCCCCAACACCACTTTGGCTCCAGATGGCTTGCTGGGACACCCCTGGCTAAGAGTGCTCTGGGACCTCCTGGCTCATGTCTGCTTTAGTTTCACCCCACCAGGGTATTCCTCACACTGAGTGCTCTTCAGCCTGGGCCTGCCTTGGTTCCAGTGCTGCCAGAGCACTCCTGTTTGGAGCACTAAGACCTTACACCCACACCTCATCTTGGTTCCAACTACCCCCAGGGCACCTACTGTGCTGAACACTCTGGGGTACCCAGTCTTGTACCCATGTCAGTTTCAGCTACATTCAGGGTGCCCTCTACACTGAGAGCATAGGGACCACCCCAGCCCTCACCCACATTAGTTTTAGTTGTACTGTCAGGCAACCCTCTTTACAGAGAGGGTTGAAACCCATTTGCTTGCACTCACTTCAGCTTCAGCTCTTCTGCCAGAGCATTCTCTTCATGAAGAACTCCAGGACCACTTTGGCCCATGCCACTACAGCTCTGGTTATCTCCCAAGGGCAGCCCCAGCATGGAGTGTCCTAAGACTCTCAGCCCACAGAAGCTACAATTTCAGCTATCAGACAAAGTCACCAGGCATACATAGCCTACAAAGGGGACAAACAAGACCATATTTTCAAGTTTAGAAGTAACTGTTCCTCCTAACTCATAGAAAGAAACACAGAATGTTAAGCAAAGTAAGGAGACAGAGAAATATGCTCCAAACAAAAGAATAAGAAAAAATCAGATAAAAACTAAAAGTAATAGTGATAAATAGTATGTCTGATAAAGAGTTTAATGTAATGATCATAAAGATGCACACTAGATTGGAAAGAAGATTAGAAAAACTCATTGAGAACTTCAACAAAGCAAAAAGCATTTAAAGAGAACCAGAGTTAAAGAATATATAACTGAAATGAAAAATACGCTAGATGGAATCAACAGTAGATTAATGGAAGCAGAAGAAGGGATTAGCAATCTGGAAGACTGGGTAATGGAAAGCACCTTAACTGAATAGCACAAAGAAAGAAAACATAAATGAGATGAATTAAGGTATCTCTTAGACAACATCAAGTGAACAAGCCTTCATATTATAGAGGTCAAAGAAGAAGAAGGAGAAGAAAGAGGTAAGGGCAGCAAACTTATTTGAGGGAATAATAGCTAAAAGAATTTCCTAACCTAGGGAAGGAAAAGAATATTCAGGATCAGGAATCACAGAGAGTGTCAAACAAGATGTACCCAAGGAGGTTCACACAAAGAAAAATAATTATTAAAATGTCAAATATTAAAGATAAAGAGGGGATTTTAAAAGCTGCAAGAGATAACAAAAAGTTACATATAAGGAAAACCCCATAGGGCTATCAGCTGATTTTTTATCAAAAACATTGCAGGCCAGAAAAAATGGCATGACATATCCAAAGAGCTGAAGGGAAAATTACCTATGATCAAGAATACTCGGGGCACCTGGGTGGCTCACTGGGTTAAAGCCTCTGCCTTAAGCTGGGGTCATGATCTCAGGGTCCTGGGATGAGCCTCATCCAGCTCTCTACTCAGTGGGGAGCCTGCTTCCTCCTTCTCCCTGCGCCTGCCTCTCTGCACTTGTGATCTCTGTCTGTCAAATAAATAAATAAATCCTTAAAAAAAAAAAAGAATACTCTACATGTCAAGTTTATCATTTAGAACTAAAGGGGAGTTAAAGAGTTTCCCAGACAAACAAAAATTAATAAAGGAGTTTATAACCACTGAACTGGCCTCAAAAGAATGTTAAAGGAACTTCTTTAAGCAGAGAAGAAAAGGCCTTCATTAGAAGTAAGAAAATTATACATAAAAGATGTAAAATTTGATAACATATATATAAAATGTGGAGGATAGAATAAATAAGAAGTGATTTTAGAATGTGTTTTAACTTAAGTGAACATCAACATAATATAGACTGCTATATGCTTTGGATGCTATATATGAACCTAATGGTAACCACAAATCCATAACTTAAAGATGGATACACAAAAAATAATGAGAAGTCTACATATAACAATATAAAAAGTCATTAATCACAAAGAAGGTAGGTGAGAGAAGAAAGGAACATACAAGAACTACAAGTAACACAAAACACAATTTCAAAAAAGAAATTAGTAAATATCTATCAATAACTGCTTTAAATGTAAATGGTCTAAATGCTCTAATCAGAAGACACAGAGTGAGGGAAAGGATTTTTTTTTTAAAAGATGTATTTCTATGCTGCCTACAAGACACTCACTTCAGAGGTAAAGATACATACAGACTGAAAGTAAGAGGATGAAAAAAATATATTTCATGCAAATGGAAGCAAAAAAACAAAAACAAAAACAAAAAAACCCGAGATAGCAATACTTATATCAGACAAGATAGACTTTAAAACAGACTACAGCAAGAAACAAAGACATAATATAATGACAAAAGTATCAAACCAATAGGAGGATATAATAGTTATAAATATCTGTGTATCCAACATTGTGATACGGAAGTACATAAAGCAAATATTAATAGAGATAAGGGGAGAAATTGACAGTAATATAATAATAGTAAGATATTTTAATACCACACCACAATCAATGGCTAGATTATCCAGGCAGAAAGTCAATAACAAAGTGTCTTTGAACAACACATTAAACCAGACAGACTTTATAGGTATATACAGAATATTCTATCCAAAAAAAAGAATATACATTCTTTTTAAGTGCACATGGGATATTCTTGAGGATAGATGACATGTTAGGTCACAAAAGAAACTTCAATAAACTCAAGAAGACTGAAGTCATATAAAACATCTTTTCTGAACTCAACAGTATGAAACTAGAAATCAATCACAAGAAAAAAAAAACTGTAAAAAGACATGTAGAAGCTAAACAACATGCTACTAAACTGTGTCAATGAGGAAATTAAAAAGAAATTAAGATACATGTTAACAAATGAAAATGAAAGCACAATGGTCCAAAATCTTTCAGATGCAGCAAGTTCTAAGGTAGAAATTTGTAACAGTTTGAGGAAATTTGAAGTCTGTCTCAAAACAAGAAAAATTTCAAATAACCATTCTAACCTTATACCTCAAGGAATTTTAAAAAATCAGGAAATAAAGCCCAATGTTAGTAGAAAAAGGAAATAATGAAGATTAGAGCAGAAATAAATGAAATAGAGAAAAGGTCAATGAAACTAAGACCTGATTCTTTGAAAAGTTAAACACACTGATATACTCTTAGTAAGACTCATCAAGAAAAAATGGAGAATACCCAAATAAATAAAAATACAAAACTAAAGAGAAGTAACAACTGACCCCATAGAAATTCAAAAAATTATGAGACTACTCTGAATAACTATATGCCAATAAACTGGACAACCTAGAATAAATGATAAATCCTAGAAAAATACAATCTTCCAAAGCAGAATCAGGAAGAAACAGAAAATTTGAATAGAGCAATTATTAGTAACAACATTTAATTGGTAATCAAAAACTCCCAACAATTAAAATTCTAGGACCAGATGGCTTCAAAGGTAAATCCTACCAAACATTAAAGATGAGTTAATATTTATTCTCTTCAAACTATTCCAAAAATAGAAGAGGAAGGAAAGCAGGAAAATACACTCTACAAATCTGGCACCATCCTGATACCAAAAGCAGACAAAGACATTTTTAAAAAAAGAAAACTAGAGGCCAAAAACTCTGATGAACATAGATGCAAAATCCTCAACAAAATATGAGCAAACTGCATTCAACAATACTTGAAAAGAATCATTCACCACAGCCAAGTGGGATATATCTCAGGGATGCAAGGATGGTTCAATATTTACAAATCAATGTGATACAATACATTAACAATATGAAGGATAAAAATCATATAATCATCTCAATAGATAACATTAGACATTATTCATTAGAAATTAGACATAATTCAACATCCATTCATAATAAAATTTATAAACAAACTGGGGTTAGTAGGAACATACCTCAGCATAGTAAAGACCATAAATGAAAAATCCACTAACATCATACTCAATGGTGAAAAATTAAGAGCTTTTGCTCTAAGATTAGGAATAAGAAAAGATGCCCACTCTTACCACTTTATTCAGCCCCAGCCACCCCACTAAGGCATCCTTCCCATGGTACATTTTGGGATACGCCGTGTCAGCTCTCACTTTAGCTCCAGCCATCTCACCAATGTGACACAGATGCATAGCACCCCAGAACACTCCTGACCAACACTATTTTGGCTCCAGATGGCTTGCTAGGACACCCTGGCTAAGTGCTCTGAGACCACCTGGTTCATGTCTGCTTTAGTTTCAACTACCCCACCAGGGTATGAAGTGTGAAGCACTGGAAGTCCTAAGAAAAAGGAATTAAAAGCATCCAAATTGATAAGGAAGAAATTAAACTGTCACTATTTGCAAATGATATGATGCTACAGTGGAAAACACTGAAGATTCCACCAAAAAACTATTAGCAGTAATAAATGAATTCAGTAAAGTTGTAGGACACAAAATTAATATGCAGAATTGGTTGCATACACTAACAATGAAGTAGCAGAAAGAAAAAAATTAAGAAAATAATTTTATTTATTTACTTATTTTTTAGAGAGAGAGCATAAGCAGGAGGGGGAGAGGGAGAGAGAATCATAAGCAGGTGCCATACCCTGTGTGGAGCCAGATGTAGGACTCCATCTCATGATCCTGAGATCATGATCCAAGCCAAAATCAAAAGGTGGATGTTCAGCCAACTGAGCTATCCAGGTGCCCCAAGGAAACAAGTTATAATTGTACCAAAAGTAAGAAAATATTTAGGAATAAACTTTACCAAGGAGGTTAAAGGCCTGTAACCTGAAAACCATAAAACATAGATTAAAGAAATTGAAGATGACACAAAGAAATGGAAAGAAATTCCCTGCCCATGGATTGGGAGAAGAAATACTGTTAAAATTTTCATACTACCCAAAGCAATATGTAGATATAATGCAATCCCTATGAAAATACCAGCAGCATTTTTCACAGAATGAGAACACAGAAATCAAAAATTTGTATCAAACCACGAAAAATTGCCAAATAGCCAAAGCAATATTGAGAAAAAAACAAAGCAGGAGGTATCAAAATATTAGATATCAAGATATACTGCAAAGCTACAGTAATAAATACAGTATGGTACTCTGTACAGTATGGTACAAAGCAGTATGGAACAGAAACAGACATATAGATCAATGGAACAAGATAGAGTCCAGAAATAAATCCACACTTGTATGATTAATTAATCTATGAAAAAGGAGGCAAGAATATACAATGGGGAAAAGACAGTTTCTTCATTACATGATGCTGATAAAATTGGACAGTTACATGCAAAAAAATAAAATTGGATCACTTTCTTATGCCATATACAAAAAAAATTAAAAATGGACTAAAGACTTAAATGTGAGGTCTGAAACCATAAAACTCTTAGAAGAAAACATAGGCAATAATATCTTTGACATAGACCCTAGCAACATTTTTCTAAATATGTCTCTTCAATAAATAAATAAATAAGTCTCTTCAGGCAAGTGAAACAAAAGGAAAAATAAACTATTGTGACTATAACAAAATAAAAATTTCTGCACAGCAAAAGAGAACATCAACAAAATGAAAAGGCAATCTACTTAACAGGAGAAGATATTTGCAAGTAATATATTTGATAAGGGTTTAGCTTCTAAAATACTCAAGAATTTAAACACCTCAACACCAAAAAAAAAAAAAAAAATCTGGTTATGAAAATGAGCAGAGGATGTGAACAGATATTTCACCAAGGAAGACACATAGATGGCCAACAGACACATGAAAAGATGCTCAATAACACTAATCATCAGGAAAATGCAAATCAAAATCACAAGGAGAAGTCACCTTATACCTGTCAGGATGGCTAGAATCAAACAGCCAAGGAATAACAAATGTTTATGAGAATGTAAAAGAAAAGGAACTCTTGTGCACTGTTGGTAGAAATGTAAACAGTACAGCCACTGTGGAAAACATTATAGAGTTTTCACAAAAAATTAAAAATAGAAATACCATATGATACAGTGATTCTAGTACTGGGTATTTACCCAAAGGAAATGAAAATTCTAAAACAAGTATATGCATCCCTATGTTTATTGTAGCTTTATTTATAATGGTCAAAATAGGAAGGAAAACCAAGTGTCCAGTAACAGATGAATGATGCATAAAGGAGATGCAGTGTGTGTATGTGTGTGTGTGTGTGTGTACATATACACATAATGGAATATTACTCAGCCATCAAAATAAATGACATTTTGCCATTTGTGACAACATGGATGGATCTAAAGGATATTATGTTAAGTAAAATAAATCAGAGCAATATCGTATGATTTCACTTATATGTGGAATTTAAAACAGAACATAGACACAAAGCAGAAACAGACCCATAAATGCAAAGAAAAAACTGATGGTTGCCAGAGGAAAGATGAGGGGGAGATGGAAAAAAATGGGTGAAGGGGAAAGGGAGGTAGAGGCTTCCAGTTATGGAATAAATAATTCACAGAGATAAATAGTACACCATAGAGAATATAGTCAATGGTATTATAATAATGTTGTAAGGTGACAGATGGTAGCTACACCTGTAAGCATCACATAATGTACAGTCTTGTGGAATCACTATGTTTTACACTTGAAACTAATGTAACATTGTGGACAACTGTACTGCTATAGAAAGAGAGTAAATCTTTGGTTGTCATCATGAGAGGAAAAAAATACATACGTGTGTGTGTGTGTTTGTGTGTAGTAATAGATGTTAACAAACTTACTGTTAATCACTTACTGTGGTACTAAACTTCTTGTGGTAATCATTTCACAATACATGTAAGACAAATCATTATGTTGTACAGCCTAAATTTACACAGTGTTATATGGCAATCATATCTCAATTTTAAAAAGAAAAAAATACACATGGCAAAACTGACAACTGAATGGAGAAATAAATCCATTCTTAATTGAAAACTTCAACACCTCTTTCACTATTTGATAGAACAAACAGGCAGAAAATTGGTAAGAGTGTAGGGGACTAAACAGCACTACCAAACAACTTGATCTAATTGACATTTATAGAAAAGTTCATTCAATAATAGAGTTAACATTTTTCTCAAGATTACATTCAATATTCACAAAAATACACATTTTAGGCCATAAAGCACATCTTAATAAACTTAAAAGAATAGAAATCATACAAAGTATGTTTTCAGACCACAATTAATTAGAAATAAACTAGAATTAGAATTAAACTAGAAATAAATTAGAGAGCTAGAAAATACCAGACATTTGGAAATTAATACACTTCTAAATAACTAATGACTCAAAGAAGTCCCCAAAGAAATTTTAAAATAGTTTGAATTCAGTTAAAATTAAAACACATCATCAAAATTGGTGGGATGAACCAAGAATAGGACATAGAAGGCAGTTTAGAGAATTAAATATTTATATTTGAAAATAAGAAAAGTAAAATAAAAAACCCAAGATTTCACTTTAGGAAATTAGAGAAAGAAGAACAATTTAAGTGATATAAATTAGAATATAAATCAGTGAAATTGGAAAAAAGAAACAATAGAGAAAATTGTTCTAAAACTTTAGTTCTTTGAAAACATTAACAAAATTAATAAACTTCTAAGTAAGCCAATCAAGAAAAAATGAGAGACGACACAAATTACTAATATCAGAAACAAAAAGAGATCAACACTACGGATAAGAAAACAAAAGACTTTATTCTGCAAATTTGATCATGTCGGTAAAATAAAAAAATTCTCTGAAAAACACAAACTACCAAAAGACATGCAAAAAAAAAAAGAGATAACCTAAACAGCTGTATACTTACTACTGAAATTGAACCAGTATTTTAAAACCTCTTAAAAAGTAATTACCAGGTTCAGGTGTTTTCACTGTTGAGTTCCACCAAATATTTAAGGAAAAAATGTACCTATTCTCTATAATCTTTTCTAGAAAATACAGGAAGAGAGAGTATGTTTTAATTTAGTCTCTGAAGCCAGAATTACTGTAATATGCTAAACAGATGGCATTATGAGGAAGGAAAACAACAGAAAAATATCTCTCATGATCACAGATGCAAAAATCTTCAACAAAACACCAGCAAATAGAATCCACCAATATGTAAAAAGAATTACACACCAGGAATATTTGAGCTTTATTTCAGACATCTAAAGCTGGCTTAACATTTGGAAATCTACTAGTGAAACGCACCATGTGAGCAGGCAAAGATGAGAAAGATGAAAGATGCTGAAAAACATTTGACAAAATCCAACACCCATTCATGATGAAAAAAAAAAAATTCTCGATGCTCTGGAACAGATGGGAGCTTTCTCAACTTGATAAAGAATATCTACCAAAAAAACCCCTACATTTAATATCATAGTTAATGATAAAAAACGGGAGCCTCCCCACTAAGTTTGAGAAAAAGAAATCAGCTTGCCATCTCATACTGAAAGCCCTACCTGGTACAATAAAACAAAAAATAAGAGAAAATTAGACTACAAAGAAAGGAAAAACTGTTCTTATTTGTAGATGACATGAGCATATAAAAAATCTTCAAAGAATCTATAGAAAAACACTCCTAGAACTAATAAGCATGTATAGCAACATCACATTGTACAACATTAATACATAAAATTCAATTGCTTCACAATTCAATGGCACAAGAAAGGGAAATGCTTAGGTACAAATGTAACAACACATATAAAAATGTATGCTGAAATCTACAAAACATTAATGGAAGAAATCAAAGATTTAAGGAAATGGAGATATTCCATACGTCTGTAACAAAAGGTTCAATACTCGTACATTGACAATTCTTCACAAATTAATCAGTTTATTCAAAACAATCACTATCAAAATCTGGGCAATCACTGGTTAAGTGTCTGCCTTCATCCCAGGCCATGATCCCAGGGTTCTGGGATAGAGCCCTGCATCTGCATCCTGCTCAGAGGGGATTCTGCTTCTCCCTCCCTCTACCTCTTTCCTTGGCTTCTGCACACTCTTGCACTACCAGTCTCTAAAATAAGTAAAATCCTAAGAAAAAATCTGAACAGGCTATTTCATAAATACCAACATACTGTCTAAAATTTATATGGAAAGGCAAAGGATACAGATGGGCAATAAAATATTGAAGAATAATAACAATGGAGGACTTAACATTATTTGACTTCAAGACTTATGAAGCTATAGTGACCAAGAGAGTATAAAGAATGGCAGATGTTAGGAGCCAGGCTTCCCAGTGTTGGAGTACGAAGTTATAGACAAGTAAGGGGAGAAGTCTAGAAGGGCTGATATGGTAATAGATTACAGTTAATGACAGTATGAACTCATGTGTAACTTAATATAAATATTTATAGATATGTGTAGGTATAAGTATTATTATAAATACATATATGTATGGGTATACACACACATACAGTTTGCTCTGTCAGCTGAGAGGGCCTAGTAGGGTTGACACTCAGGTAGCAATTAGTACAATGAGGGCACAGAACTTGGCTTCTAACGCAATTCTCCAATAAAAGAAAGTAGGGCTCCTTAGAGAAATGACCACCTAGAAGGCTCTGTCAGAGGATCTACAAGATGCAGATGGATAATGATGCTATAAATATCAGGATACACGTATCCCTTTGAAACAGTATTTTTGTATTCCTTGGATAAATGCCTAGTAATGCAATTGCTGCACTGTATGGTAGTTTTACTTTTAATTTTTGGAGGAAGCTCTATACTGTTTTTCAGAGTGGCTGCTCCAGTTTGCATTCCCACCAACAGTGCAAGAGAGCTCCCCTTTCCCTACATCCTCATTAACACCTATTTCTTGTGTTGTTGATTTTAGCCATTCTGACAGGTGTGAGGTGCTCAGTACGTGGGGGTATGGGTTAAACAGGTGATGAGGATTAAGGAATACCCTTGTTGTGATGAGAACCAGGTGATATATGGAAATGTTAAATCACTATATTGTACACTTGAGGCTAATATTACACTCTATATGAACTAACTGGAATTTAAATAAAAACAAAACAAAACAAAAGATGCACTCAAAACATCTTGTAATGCTAGAAAAACAAAACAAAACCAAAAAACCTCTAAAAAACAGAAACCAACCACAAACCAAAAAAAATCCATAGGGATGCTAAAGGGATACAGGAGTCAGCTGAAAGATCTACTGGATGATAATCCAAAATGTAAAACAATTATCCATGAGTCCTCACTAACACAAATGAATGACTGAATAAATAAATCAGGAGAATAGATAAATTTCCCATCTAGAAGAACTCCAACTAAATTATACAATATTCCTCATTCACAGAGGTAGAACTCAATTCCCCATTCCTTAGTGTGAACTGCACATAGTGACTTCCTTCCAAAGAGTATAGTTTGGAAAGGGAAGAGAAAAGGATAACACTATAGTGGAGAACTATGACAAATACTACTTCAGCCAGGAGCTCAAGGGTAACAACAATAGTGATAAGTCACATTATGTTTAGATTTTATTTATTTGAGAAAGAGAGAGACAGACACTGACAGAGATAAGGAGAGAAAGCACACCCAGAAAGGAGAGGGAGAAGCAGGCTTCTGTTGAGTAATAAGCCCAGCGTGGGGCCCCATTGCGGGGTCCTGAGATCACCAGAGCGGAAGACAGATGCTTAACCAAGTGAGCCACCCAGGTGCCCCATGATAAGTCAAATCGATAGGATGTGCCCTTAATATGTTATAATGAGATTGGTGCTTTAACTCTGTGGGTTTTCTCCCCAAAACCCATCATTGAGAAACTAGCACAGCCACGAAGAAGTAGGAAATACCACAAACAAACATATGTGGTACCTCGAATGGGATCCTGGTATAGAAAAAGGATATTTGGCAAAAATAAAGAAAGTATGAGTAAAGTATGGACTTCATTAATAATGTAATAATATTGGTTCATTAGCTATAACAAATTTCTAATATAGTAATATGAGATGTTAATGATAGAGAAACCTGGGTATAGGATACAAGGGAACTCTCTGTACTCTCTTCATAACTTTTCTATAAATCTGGAACTATTAAAATGAAAAGTCTATTTTTTTTAAAGATTTTATTTATTTATTTGACAGAGAGAAATTACAAGTACACTGAGAGGCAGGCAGAGAGAGAGAGAAGGAAGCAGGCTCCTTGCTGAGCAGAGAGCCCGATGCGGGACTCGATCCCAGGACCCTGAGATCATGACCTGAGCCAAAGGCAGTAGCTTAACCCACTGAGCCAACCAGGCGCCCCAAAAAGTCTATTTTTTAAAAAACTGAGCAAGCATTTTTTGTACTCCTATTTTCCACTTTAACTTCTCTTCTTCCATGTTTATGGTTATTGATGTTTTACTGAAGTCTTCAGTTTGAAAAAAGTTTTATGGCTGAAAAAAAATACACTTCCAATTGCATAAGTCATTAGAATGCACACATATATATGGGACAAAACCTAATAATTTTTAATTTATTTTTGCATATATTAAATGTTTGCTATGTTGACAGAGTTCTTTGATCAAATAGCAAGAATCATAACTATAGAGTAACAAAGAGCAGTGTGAACAAGACTTTAGACACATTTTAGTCACTAAAATGACTCTGGTCGAATAGTTGCGATAACTAATAACATTACAGCTCTTAAAACTAACATAATGATCCCATCAAGAATAGATGAAGAATTATAAGCATTAACTAGATAAATCTAGATATGTCTGAAATGTCCTTTCTCAGTTCTGACCTTCCAACAAAGGTAAGCACTATTTCTATACTCTGCATATTCTGGCCTAAAAATGAAACTTATCATTTTGACAGGAAGTAGGGTTTCTCTCCCTTTGTGATAACATCTCTGCCTCTCTTAAAATTTGCCACAATTAGAATGGTTCCCACTCCTCCCTCTCCTGTCACATCCCTAGAAATGTCCTCCTGTTTCTCTACTATATAGAAATAGAACTGCTTTGCTTTTTTTTTCTTTTAGAACTGCCTTGCTTTTTATTAGTGCAAGCCATTTGCATGAGAAAACATGAAAACATTTAAATTCTATAGACAGAAATGATACTCAGAATGCCACAAATCTACTTCCAAAGGGACAGTATCCTCTGGATGCAAATGGAAAAAGCAGAATTTTAAAATGTATGATCTGCAGAATTTCAAAATGTATGATCTAACAGATCTAATTTCACTTAGTGATAATATTTATATAGGATACCCATGAACTTCTCCCACTGCTTCTCAACTGGGAGGGATTTGGGGCTATAGACATCCTAGCTTTTTCCTTGAAATAGCTTAACCTTTAACCACATTTAAATGGAAAAGCAATACAAAATACCTTTTCAAAGTCAATTTAGGTAAAACAATCCTTTTCTCATGTGAGTTCTGTAAAAATAACATAATAACTAAGCTGGAAGTAAAAATACAAGATGGCCTTGGCTCCCAAAGAAAATCTGGAAAAGTTAAACTAACTTATAAATATCAAATGTTTTCACCATGGGAACAGAAGTGCAAATAAATGAAAGCTGTATGAACAGCTTCACTTTACATAACTAACATTTACTGAGAATTTCTCATGTGTCTCACTGACCTTAGCATATATGGAGAATTATATTTTCAGTTTGGATTATTTTTGAATGGGCTGAATGAAATAGTTGGCTACAATAAATATACAGGTTACTTCTGATTTTTAAAAAATGCTTTTTAAAAAATTACCATTTTATTTCTTTAAATCATCTCACTGCACTTAGAGCCATCTGTGACAGAGAGGAGGATGAGCTACTATTTTCATAATACCTTTTGCAGATCCTTCCATACTGATCATAATTTATGCAAGTTTATACTGTGCAAGGTTATACTACCTTATTTGTAGTTTGTACAAGTTTACATTACCTTATTTGTAGTATAATGAACCAGTATTTCCATATAGCTACATACTTATTTTTAGGTTCATTAATAATATATCATAAGAATAAATTAATGCAGTATTAAGATATTGAGAGGTCTCTAAATATGACTTGTAGAATAATTGTTAAGAGTGGGAAATGAGGGGCGCCTGGGTGGCTCAGTGGGTTAAAGCCTCTGCCTTTGGCTCAGGTCATGATCTCAGAGTCCTGTGATCAAGCCCTATATTGGGCTCTCTGCTCAGTGTGGAGCTTGCTTCCTCCCTCCCCATCCTCTCTCTGCTTGCATCTTTGCCTACTTGTGATCTCTGTCTGCCAAATAAATAAATAAAATCTTAAAAAAAAAAAAAAAGAGTGGGCAATGAGGCGGGAATAGCTATTCCACCAAATAGTCATGACCCACTTCAGTCGTTTGAAGTTATCTTTTAAGAAGTGACCACTCAATCATAGATTACACTTGCCAGTCATCCTTGTATCTCAATAGGGCCTTATAATTAATTCCTGTCAATGGAATGTGAGCAGAAGTAATATGTGATGCTTTTGGGTCAAGTTATTTTTGAAGTGAAAATAGTTTTTGTTATGTTCACTTTCCCTCTCTGCTGTATGAATATCAATCCAAGATGATCTTTGAAGACATTTGTTGATGATGTTACAACCTCCAAAGTCCTAGGTCCTTGAATGACTATATGAAGTAGAATTCTCTATGCCAGTAACCAAAAAGCACCTGCACAGTAAAGTTAAACAAAGCATTTACTGTTATTAGGCCATTGTAATTTGGGCATTGGCTTTTTAAAATAGAAAGCATCACCCTACCTAACACAGCAAGGAAACACTTTACCAAGCCTCCAGAAACATAATCAACTGCTTTACAAGTCCAGGATAACCTGAATGTGCAGACTGGAGCAATTTTGGGCACTGCACTTGAATCAAAATAGCCATACATAAATCCTACATAATAAAGCCATACAACAAATCCTAAAAAGACCAGTTGTCTTGCGTATAAGTTTAAAAAACCATGAAAGTTAATATACAATTTAAATGTTTTAAACATTTTTTTTTCCTACAGCAAAACAGGTCTATGTTTATTTAGCATTATCTTTAAAGATTGTTATCACTTTTAAAAATCACGATGGCATTCCAGGGCTAGTAAAATAATATTTACATGATCATAGAATACACTTGTTATTATAGATATGAACCTAAAAATTGCAACTGCAGTTAGTGGTATCATTTTCTAATACATCTAGGATTATGAAAGAAAGAGCTTAAAAAGAAGATCAGTTTCACTTGCCACTAAAAAGAAGTTGGTGTTTACTAACCTGGTTTCCAGGGAATTGGTATCCTTCAACAGAATAGCTCTTTAAAAGACCTGTTTTTCTATGACCTAACTAAATCCATGCTGTCAACTAACACTTCTTTATGGGGGAAATATTTAGCACCTTATTAGAGAAAGAATGTAGGATAGATTAGCTTTTCAGGAGAATATGGATCTTGTTAGCAGGTTAGTTAGCCCCAAATGCTCCAAGAACATGTGATAGAATAAGACACCCAAAGCACATAAAGTCTATGATTGTGTGTCTTTTTTAAATCAAGTTGTCATTTCTTGAGCCCTTTTACAATCTCCTTTCATTCCTCTCCATTTGTCCTTGGCACTATTTGGTGGGGATAAAAAAACAGATAAAATCATCCACAAATGGGGATGCCTGGGTGGCTCAGTTGGTTGGACCACTGCCTTCAGCTCAGGTTGTGGTCCCGAAGTCCCAGAATAGAGTTCCGCATCGGGCTCCCAGCTCCATGGGGAGTCTGCTTCTCCCTCTGACCTTCTCCTCGCTCATGCTCTCTCTCAATGTCTCTCTCTCAAATAAATAAATAAAATCTTAAAAAAAAAAAGTATCAACAAGTGAATTTTGCTACTTTTTGAACTTCAAAAAAAAATCAGAAAACAACAAAGAACTTATGAAAGGTGTGAGGTTTCACTCTACTTGTAAGTTAACAAGTCAGTCTTTTAGTTTCAGGGATGCTACCAAAAGACACAAGACACTTAGGTCAGAGAGAAAGGAACTTACTACTCACCAATGCCAGTAGTCAGAGCATCAGAAGTTATCATACTTCCTCAAACCTAATTTCCAGAGTTTTTGAGTCCAAGACAGTGGCATAGGAAGATCCTGAATTAACTTATGCCCACAGACACAGCAAATCACCTATATTGAGAGCAATTCCTCCTGAAGAACTGAGGGCTGATTGAACAGCTTCTGTGTAATAAAGGATAGAAGAACCACACAGAGGATAGGAGAGACAGAAACACAGTAACCATGGCACCCACAGTACCACCCACAGTAGGAAAGGTTATCACTAGAGGGCCAGCATATAGATTCACCCAACCTAAAGTATAGCAAAAATAAAAACAAAGAGCAAAAGCACACACACACACACACACACACACACACACACACACACACGAGTTTAAAGGGGAACTATTGTAAGGGACATACCCTAGAGCATCTGCCAAATGGTAGGAAAAACTGCTGGAACTCTCTCTGGGGTAAGAGGTGCTAGCAAGTGCCATTGTTTACATTTCCCCTTCACCTTGGTAGTACAGACAGCAGCAAGGTCTAGGTGCTCTAGTCAACCTGCTAGAGCCATTGCAGTGAGCTTTGGGCCCCTAGCCCACAAAGCTCTAGCCATCCCCCACAAGGTGCCCCCTGCCAGTAGCTGCTCTAATTCCATCCATCACACCAAAGCAGCCATAGAATGGCATTCACTGGGAAATCCCCAGCCATCCTACCAAGGCACTCCCTGCACAAAGCACACTGGCTATCTCCACTCCGGTTCCAGCCATCTCAGAGTGTAACCCCGGTCAGCACATCTTGGAAACCCTCTGACCCCCTGGGCTTCTTCAATTTCAGCTAACCAGAGCAGCTCTGGCACAGAGTGTCCAGGAACACCTGGCCAAAGGCCAATGAAGCTCCAGCCATCCCATCAGGGTGACCACACAGCAAAACACCCTGGAACTCCTGACTTGCACCTATTCCAGCTTCAACCAACCAGCCGAAGCCACTGAAGAACATGCAGGCAACAGTGAGGATATTCCGACACAAGGCCACTCTTTCAGAACTAGAGAGGCAGTTATTCTACCTAATGCACAGAATAAAATACAGAAAGCCAAACAAAATGAAGAAATAGTGGAATATGTTACAAATGAAAGAATAAGACAAGCCTCAGAGAGAGAACTAAATGAAATGGAAATACCCTATCTATCTGATAAAGAGCTCAAGGTAATTGTCATAAAGATATTCACTACAGTTGAGAGAAGAGTAGATGAACTCAGAACTTGAAGATAGAGAATATAAAAAAGAACAAATTAGAGTTAAAGACTACAATAACTAAATGAAAAATACACTAGAGGAAATCAACAGCAGAAAAAAGAATGCAGAAGAATGGATCAGTGATCTGCTAAGAATGGATTAGTGAAGAGCAAAAAGTAAAAAGCATTTTTTTTAAAGATAGGTTAAAGAGATCTCTGAGATATTTTCACATGTACTAACATTCACATTATAGGGGTCCCAGACAGAAAAGAAAGAAAGGGGTGAAAAAATTATTTGAAGAAATAATAGCTGGAAATTTCCTAAGCTGGATAAAGAAACATATTCAGGTCCAGGAACCACATGTCCCAAACAAGATGAATGCAAAAAGATACGCACCAATATGTATTATACTTAAAATAGTAAAGTTAGGGGCGCCTGGGTGGCTCAGTCGTTAAGCATCCTGGGATCGAGCCCCACATCAGACTCACTGCTTGGCAGGAAACCTGCTTCTCCTTCTCCCACTCCCCCTGCTTGTGTTCCCTCTCTCACTGTGTCTCTCTCTCCGTCAAATAAATAAATAAAATCTTTTTAAAAATTAAACAAAAATAGTAAAATTAAAGATAAAGGGAAAGTCTTAAAAGCAGCAAAAGAAAAGAGAGTGACATACAAGAAAGCACTCATAAGACTATGAGCTGATTTCCCAGCAGAAACTTTGCTGGTCAGAGAAAATGGAAGGGTGTGTTTAAAGCACCAAAAGGGAAAAATTTACAACCAAGCAAAATTATTATTCAGAGTTGAAGGAAAGACAGATTCCCAGACAAGCAAAAAGCAATGCATCACTTTAAATGAGCCTTATAAGAAATACTAAGGATCTTCTTTAAGTGGAAAAGAATCAGCCATAACTAGAAATTTTAAGAATATCAGAAAAATATCCCACTGGTAAAAGCAAATATTTAGTAAAGGCAGTAAATCAGCCACTTAAAAAGTCAGTATGAAAATTAAGGGATAAAAATAGTAAAATTAACTATAACTAAAGGGCTACATCGGGGTCCCCATCATATATGTCCCCACATAGGGACATCTAAACATATTAAACAAATATTAGCAGACATAAATGGAGAAACTGAAAGTAACACAATAAAAGTAGGGGACTTTAATACCCCATTTACATCAGTGGATAATCCAGACCCTCCCCCCCCAAAAAATCAATGAGGGAACATTGGCCTTTAACAACACATTAGACCAGATAAAATTAATAGATATGTACAGAAATTATCATCCAAACACTACAGAATTCACATTCTTTTCAAGTGCACACAGAACATTCTCCAGGATAGATCAACTATTAGGTCACAAAACAAGTCTCAATAAATTCAAGAAGACTGAAATCATATCAAACATCTTTTCCAACAACAATATAAACTAAAAATCAACTATGAGGGAAAAAGCTGGGGAAAAAAAAAACATGTGGAGGCTAAACAACATGCTACAACATGAAACAGTGGGTCAATGAAGAACTCAAAGAGGATACAGAAATATCCTGAGACAAATTAAAATGGAACCACAATATATATTCTGGTTCCATTTTATAGAAATGTGTTTTGTTTTGTTTTGTTTTTGTGTTTTGCTGTATCCCATTATATACATATCCCATTATATACATATATAATAGGATACAGCAAAAGCGCTTCTAAAGGAGAAGTTTAGAGTGATACAGGTCTACCACAAAACAAGAAAAATCCCAAATAAATAACCTGATGTTATATCTAAATGAACTAGAAAAAGAACAAACAAAACCCACAGGCATGAGAAGAAGGAAAACAAAGATCAGAGCAGAAATAAATGAAAAAGAGATTTTTTAAAAATATAAAAGATCAATGAAACGAAAAGCTGATTCTTTGAAAAGATAAGTAAAATGGATAAATCTGTAGCCATAGTCATCTAGAAAAAAGAGAGTGGACCCAAATAAATAAAATCATAAATGAAAGAGTAAAAGCTATACTTGGTAACACAAAAATATGAAGGATCATACAAACTATTATATATAAACATATTGGACAACTTAGAATAAATTCCTAGAAATATACAATTCTTCCCAGACTGAATCACAAAGAAAAAGTAAATCTCAATACACTATTACAAGAAATGAAATTGAAGCAGTAATTAAAAAAAAAATAAACTTACCAGAAAAAAAATGTCCATGAGCAGATGACTTCACTGATGAATCTATCAAACATTTTTAAAGTAAAGTTAGTACCTTTCCTTTTCAAATTATTTCAAAAAAATTGAAGATAAAGGAAGGCTTCCAAACTCGTTTTACCAGGCCAGCATTATCCTAATACTGAAAGTATGCATACACATCACACACACACAAAGAAAGTTACAGGCCAATATCTCTGATTAACATAGATGAAAAAACCTCAACAAAATATTAGCACACTCGATTCAACAATACATGAAAAGAATCATACTATGTGATCAAATAGAATTTATCCCAGGGATACAGCAATGGTTCAACATCTGCAAATCAATCAGTGTCTATCACATTAATAAAACAAAGAATAAAAATCACACAATCCCAAAGATGCAGAAAAGCATTAGACAAAATTCAAAATCTATTTATGATGAAAACTCTCAACAATGTGAGTACAGAGGGAATGTACCTCAAGATAATAAGGACACTATACGGCAAACACAGCTGACATCCTACTCCACGGTGAAAAGCTAAAAGTTTTTCCTATAAAATCAGACACAAGACTAGAGAAGACTGGCATGCCCATGCCTGCCACTTTTATTCAACATGGTACTGGAAGTCCAAGCCATAGCAATTTGGAAGGTAAAAGAACTGAAAATCACTCGAATTAGAAAGGAAGAAATAAAACTCTCACCCTTTGCTGATGGCATGATAGTATGTATAGAAAACCTTAAAGTCGCCACCAAAAAAACTATTGGAACAAATTAATTCAGTAGAGTTGCAGGATACAAAATTAACACACAGAAATAAATTGTGTCTCTACACACTAATAACAAGCTACCAGAGAAATTTTTAAAAATTCCCATTTAATTGCAGATAAATTTGACGAAGGACATGAAAGACCTGTACTCTGAATCTTATTGAACAGTGATGAGAGAAACTGAAGAAGACACAAATAAGAGATATTCTGTGCCTATACACTGGAATAATTAACATTGTTAAAATGTCCATACTAACTAAAGCAATCTACAGATTCAATGCCATTCCTACCAAAATAGCAATGGCATTTTTCACAAAACTGGAATAATCATAAAATCTGAATGAAATCACAAAAGACCTCAAATAGCCAAAGCAATCTTTAGAAAGAACAAGCTAGAGGTACCCAGCTCCAGATTTCAAACTATACAAAGATGTAATAATCAAAATAGTGTTATATTCAGTTATAGACAAAGAATGAAATCTTACCATTTGGAATGACAAGGATGGACCTAAAGTGAGATAAGCCACACAAAGACCAATATCATATGACCTCATTTACACGTGGAATCTAAAATATAAAACAAATGAACAAATAAAACAAAACAGAAACAGACTCACAAATACACAAAACAAATTGTTACCAAATCCGAATCTCGTATAATGGACAACATGCCAGCTCTCCCTCTGCTCTGGAGGATAATACTATATTATTATAGGCTGGAAGCAAGCCTATCTTCATTCCAGACAAAGACACTATTTCTGTTTAGTATAAAAAAATCCTTAAAAAAAAAAGAATAAAAGGGGGCAAACAAAGTCTCACTCTTAAGATGTGCAAAGCTCATAGGTATGAAAATTCTCTGTCCCTCTCCTTAGTATCTATGTATTTATATATTCTGTACACTGTGTAAGGCATAGCAAGGTTAAGGCAGAACAGGGTTTAATAAATACTTATTTTTGATTGAATTAACTATCACCAACCAGGGATTTATATACATATATACTATTAGCCCTTAAATAACATGGGTTTGGACTATATGGGTTCACTTATTACCAGATTTTAAAAATAAATACAGTATAGTACTGTAAATGTATTTTTTCTTATTATTTTCTTAAAAACATTTTCTTGTTCCCAAGTTTCTCTGTTATAAGAATATAGTATATGATACGTATAATATACAAAATATGTGTTAATCTGTATAGATATATGTATGCATATATCTATATTTTATACTTTGTGCATCTTAAATGTTGAAATTTGTAATTCTATGCTTTTCTTCAGAATATAGAAAAACGTGTTTATTATTATTGACTCAGGCAGACTCAAGTTGAAGTGCAGAGTCAAGTTAAAATAGAGAAATGATACTAGGTAATAGATATTCTGCCCCCTCAAGTAACAGGTCTTAGAATGGCATATTAATTCTCTCTTCCTTTGTAGATTGAATCCTTTTAATAAACTGTGATCCACAAGATATATGAAAGGAAATGCAGTTTGCGAAGGAAACCAAAAAAAATAATGCTTATTGAAAGCACTATGATTTTCCCTCCAAAGTGTATTCATAAGGAGCCTGTTAAAAGGGTGTGAAACCTTCCGTTCCGTGAGAGAACACATTAGGATTTTCTTTCTGTCTCTTTTTAGACTTGCATCTACCAAGAATCTCCTTTTTAATAACAGGGCCAGGTCATGCTGTTAAATATATGCTGCTATTTGTGGCATTTTGCTAGTTTCTCAGTGGTTTCAGATCACTTTTCACTTTTCACAGAATAAAAGTTTAGGGGAAAAGGGAAGGTCAGATTACAATGAATTGGTGCTATTAATAGTTTATATACTGGGTGGGGGGTGGAGAGAGGCAGGAGTAAATTAGAAACAGAGCTAGCAGTAGGGTAAAGCTTATTGGATTTGTTACTTTGTTAAGTACTATGCATTAAAAATTTCTCTCCTTGGTATTTAAAATCACCCTCAATAGTCTGAGCCTTACCTGAAATTAAACAATAAAACTTGCTGGATTTTCTTAGGCAAAGTCAAAATGGCTACTAATTTCCCCAGGTTATTTACCCTTTGTTTGAAGAGCACTAGACAACCAAAATAAATGAATGTGCAGCTGCCAGTTTATAATGAAGAGCACACCACCACTATTGCCTACTAATTACAGCCCAAGAGTTTAATTAAGATCTAATTACTCATTTTAGTACCATATTGCCTTAATTCTCCTGCAAAAGAGTTCAATCCATAGATATAGTCCATGGTGGTTCAGTCGTCCACCTGGCCTCAGAATGTAGCTTTTGAGCGAGTTTCAGAGCATACATCATGGATTTACTAATACATTTTCCTCTTATCTTTCAGAAATAACATTTTGTTGCTGTTGTTGGAATAAAGCCCTTCTCTCTCCCAATGCTCTCATTCAATCCTCATTTAAATGAATAAAACACTTAAGGTGACACTTGACTGTAGGATTTGAAAGCATGGAAATGTGCAGATAAATACAGTTAACGGTTGATTTTTTTTGTTGTTATTTAATTCATGCCTTAGTCTAAATGGCTCAGGATGATTACTATTTCTTTACAGCCACACAAAAAGAAATCCTGCAATGCTGTAAACTGCTGGGATTAGAGTCCAAATCTATATTCTTCCAGTTCTTGTAATATTTCACCAGTCGGAAAAAATGTCGGAGACACCAGAAGTATGTTGAAAGAAAGAGTTTCCTTCCTCTCCCACTTCACCTTGATTTCAATTCATAATGTCCACAGGAAGCAGTAGGAAATACTCCTTTAAACTGACATCTCCCTCTTAGATAATAGATCCTATGGAAGCAGTGTTAAATTGTATTATGATTTATTTTAATATATTACATGGGTGTATAGGGATTTCTATTACCTATAAAAGAGACTGTGTTTCTTCCTGCTTAGGAGAAGTTAGTCTAAGATATGTATTCATTGATCCATATCACCTGTTAGTGCTCCCGACAGGAAAAATACATATGGCTCCCACCTACCTATCTCTAACCAGTGGAGGTTATGAGTTTTACTCAGAGAACCTGCAGAAGTTACAATAGCCTTGATTTACATGCACAGCTTGATGCTCAAAGGGTCTTGGGGCTGCAGGTTATTTTAGTGTATACTAGTAATCTCTACTGCTTAGAGGCGGGTTAGATGGGCCGTATATTCCTTTCTTGTCAAGATCACTAATGGGTAATATTTCAATGTAGATATGAAAGTTTATTTTTAAATTTTTTTAAAGATTTTATTTATTATTTATTCGAGAGAAAAAAGAAAGAGAGGGAGAGCACTGAGGGAGAATGAGAGGGTGAAGCAGAGTCCCCACTGAGCAGACAGCTCAATGTGCGACTTGATCCCAGGACCCTGAGATCATGATCTGATGGAGCCACTCAGGCACCTCTAGTTATGAAAATTTATTAAAGAAGGGGCTCACTTACATGGTCTACAGCGCTTAAGAACTACAGCCATAATCTATGATTTTCATGTAATTCTATAAAAAGGAGAATGATTTTATATGTCTGGATCAAGGTTTTGGTGATTTTTTTTCAAATCTATCCTATCAGGTTCATCAAATTTAAAAATATGAATTTAAATTTTAGTTTTGCCAAAACTCCCATTGAGTCATGCTCGATAATAGAGTTTACTATATACACATAAATATCTAGATGAAAATATTACAGAAATTCATGGTTTCTAGGTCTTCCCATACAACTTTAATTGTACGAAAAAAATCAATTAAGTTAATGAGGGTTAAGAAAAGTATGAGAAGGATTTGCAATCACAGATCTTTCTGTTAGTAAAATTGAAAATAATGATTACTAATATATCTATGTCCAGAATCACAAGACCATTTTTTTTTTAAAGATTTTATTTATTTGACAGAGAGAGATCACAAGTAGGCAGAGAGGCAGGCAGAGAGAGAGGAGGAAGCAGGCTCCCTGTCGAGCAGAGAGCCTGATGTGGGACTTGATCCCAGGACCTGAGATCATGACCTGAGCTGAAGGCAGCGGCTTAACCCACTGAGCCACCCAGGCGCCCACAAGACCATTTTTTAACACTAAAAAAAGCACCAAAAAGAGTATAGGTTATTTTTTTAAGATTTTATTTATTTGAGAGAGAGAGTGAAAAAGCAAGCATGACCAGGAGGGGGGGGGGCAGGGAGGGAGGGAGGGGCAGAGGGAGTAGGAGAAGCAGACTCCCTGCAGAGCAGGGAGCCCAACTTGGGGCTTGATCCCAGAATCCTGGGATCATGACCTGAGATAAAGGTAGATGTTTGTTCAACCAACTGAGCCACCAAGTCACCCTAAAAGAGTGCAGGGTTTTTTTAATAATTTTAATTATTTGGAGGTGCCAGAGCCCAAGGCAACCGCTTAACCACTGAGTCACTGAGGCACCTCCAATTCTGTGCTGTAGTATTTACTGAATTTTTCCCTTTTAGTTAATTTTTTTTCCTGGGTAGGAATAAACACAAATATTTCCTACCAGATTATAAGAGGAACAGCAAGCGTAACATTGCTATATGTGATAGAAAGCATTTTCTGTCTCTGTCTCTTTCCCTACCTCTCCACCTCTTCCTCTTCCTCTCATTTGCACCTAAAGTCTCCATACTCTCTGAAAGAAAAAATAATAAATGCAGTGATTTTCTCCTTTATGTGACTCATTTAAAATTTGTTTCTGCCTCAGCACATTAGGAATAAGATGCTTTCCTTTTATTCATAACTAGACAATTTTTATTTGGGTTTCCTATCTGGGAAATATAAAAAAGAATCATTAAATTGAAGGGAGTATTTTTTCTCTTCAATTCTCTTTATATTATAGAAAAATTCCAGTTATTTTTAGAATTCCCTGGTTGTTATTTCATATTCATAGTTTAAAGATCTCACGATTGACTGAACAATGTAAAAGCAAAAATCAACAACAAAAATAACAATAATAAAGCTATGGTCCAATATGAAAGCATTAAACTAAATTACTTTGTAAAAATACCTCTGTCATTTTCTTACTTTGCTTTTATTTCTAGGGTACAATATTATCCCTTTAACATCCTAGTACAAGAAACTGATTTTAATATATAATACACAATTCTGAGAAACTTCATAATGAAGTATTAATTTTCTCAAAAACAAAATTCGTTTCATGCTAATAAAAGTATATTTACTTTTATTACTGTGACTGGGAATCAACTCAAGATGTAAATGTCTCTTTTAATTAAATATCATAGGCTGATAAGTTTTTAATTATTATTTTGAAAAAATATAGTATAATCTTTCCTAGATGATCCTACTCATAGGCAGTAAAATCAAGGTATGATAAATAGATTTTCAAGTGTATGAAAAGACCTTCCCTACTTATCTATAGATAAGTCACTGTAGTGGATTGAATAGTAGCTTTCAAAAACATAAGTCTACTTGGAATATGTAAATATGACTTTATTTGGAAAAAGGGTCTTTGCAGATATAATGAAGTTAAGAATCTTGAGATGACAACACCCAAGAACAAATAATCCAATCAAGAAATGGGCAGAGGACATGAACAGACATTTCTGCAAAAAAGACATCCAGATGGCCAAAAGACACATGAAAAAGTGCTCTACATCATTTGGCATCAGAGAAATACAAATTAAAACCACAATGAGATACCACCTCACACCAGTCAGAATGGCTAAAATTAACAAGTCAGGAAATGACAGATGCTGGCGAGGATGCAGAGAAAGGGGAACCCTCCTACACTGTTGGTGGGAATGCAAGCTAGTGCAACCACTCTGGAAAACAGCGTGGATGTTCCTCAAAAAGTTGAAAATAGATCTACCTATGACCCAGCAATTGCATTACTGGGTATTTACCCTAAAGATACAAACGTAGTGATCCAAAGGGACACGTGCACCCAAACATTTATAGCAGCAATGGCCACAATAGCCAAACTATGGAAAGAATCTAGATTTCCATCAACAGATGAATGGATAAAGAAGAAGTGGTATATATATACAATGGAATACTATGCAGCCATCAAAAGAAATGAAATCTTGCCATTTGCGACTTGACATGGATGGAACTAGAGGTATTGTGCTTAGCGAAATAAGTCAAACTGGAGAAAGACAACTATCATATGATCTCCCTGATATGAGGAAGTGGAAATGCAATGTGGGATGTTTGGGGGGTAGGAAAAGAATAAATGGAACAAGATGGGATTGGGAGGGAGACAAACCATATGTGACTCTTAACCTCACAAAACAAACTGAGGGTGGCGGGGGGGAGGGGGTAGGGTTAGGGTTGGTGAGGTTATGGACATTGGGGAGGGTATGTGCTATGGTGAGTGCTGTGAAGTGTGTAAACCTGGCAATTCACAGACCTGTACCCCTGGGGCTAATAATACATTATATGTTTATAAAAGAAAAATAAAAATTTAAAAATTTTTAAAAAAAGAATCTTGAGATGAGATCATCCTGTATTATGAAAGAAAAAATAATAAATGCACCTGGGTGACTCTGGGTTAAGCCTCTGCCTTCGGCTAAGGTCATGATCTCAGGGTCCTGGGATCAAGCCCCACATCAAGCTGTTTGCTTGGCTGGGAGGCTGCTCCCCCCACCCCTGCACCTCTCTCTGCCTACTTTTGATCTCTGTTGAATGAATAAACAAAATCTTAAAAAAAAAAAAAAGAAGACGAAGAAGGAAAAAAAAAAAAAAAAAGATGGGCCTATGAGAGGACATAGAAACACACACAAAAAAGCCATGCAAAGACAGAGAGATTGGAGTTATCTTGCCACAATTCAAGGATGCTTGGAGCCACCCAAAGCTGGAAAGGGCAAGGAAGCATTCTCCTCTAAAACCATCAGAGGCAGCCTGCCAACACCTTGATTTCAGACTTCTGGCCTTGAGAACTGTGAGAAAATAAATTTCTGTTGCTTTAAGCCATGAAGTCCATGGTAATTTGTTATGGTAGCCCTAGTTTGTTATAATGTCCTGAAGGGTCTGTCCTTCAGAACAAATCTCTGAAGCTGGTTATGTGAGAAAAGCTGTCCTGTGTTAGAATCACCTATTTTGGGAGACTCAGCCCGAGTATAGGAGTTAATGAACACTAGGTCCTAGCCTGGACACTTACTTGCTAGATGTCTTGGGAATTTTTTTCTCTTATACATTTTCTATTAAAATAATGATGACACTTTTAAAATTCTATGCTAAAATCCTTTTTTTTCTCCTTACTAAATGAAAGAATCTTTTTTGGAAAAGTGAGAAAAATTCCACTGCAACAATCCCTTGGAAATGAATTTAATTAATTATTAAAAATGCAACACTGCAAAATGCAAAAAGAAAAGAATATGGCCAAGAATCACATTTCTCAAGCTTTGAGGTCCACCTTATGGGAAATTATTCAAAGACATTCTTCACATCATTACAAATACCTTTGCATCATAATTTTCTGAGTATCTTTAAAGACATTTTGAGAAATATGAGAAGAGACAAGCTCTGAATTTCTCATAGAGATGTTTCTTTTTCTACTCTTTGGAAAACAAAACAGCCACTAAAATATGACCTATGCTTATATGGGTAGGGAAATTAAAATTAGTTCATGTTCTCAAACTCAGATTACCTAAGTAGAATGAATTTTCTAGGACAGCTTAGGTTCTGCATACCTGATTCTTTAGAGGGGCAGCTGTACTCCAATTCCCTGAAGCCACGTTGTGGCCCCTGTGACTTGAAGGCAAAGAGCAGCTGCCATCCCTAATATTCAGAATGAGACCCACCACTGACATTTTCAAGGTCAAGAGAAATCATTGAGATGGGAAATCACAGACTTTATGCTAAATTATTTTAGAGATACACATCAAGCTAACAAACTCAGTTTGAATTCTCTTCCCCTTAGGTTCTCTTCCATATAGGACAGTGAACTGGAAAGGTCTACACCTACCAATATCATTAAGTCTTTTGCAATCCTTTTCTCTTCACCTCATTCTCACTGAAGCCTGCAAAGTCTCCTCCCAGTTTCCACCCCTGGAATTGGACAATTGGACAATTGGACAATTGGATTGTCCAATTTAACTTTCTCTTATCTATTTGGGGCCATGTTTTTTGTTTTTGTTTGTTTTTTCTGCATTCCCCCATCAGCCACTGGTATTATGTGGATCCAGTTACTATTAGGAATTGGTCTCTTCCCACACATATTTTGAGATTTATGATAATTCTCTGCTACCTTGGTTTGGAGTAGGTGTTGTCCACAGACTTTTTGTTTGCCTGCCTAAACAGTTGTTCTGCCAGTTTTTGAGGGGGGATCAAAAAAGATAAAAATACCCCAATCAGGATTCTCGCTCATTGGAGAATGACCTATTGGAACCTTATTTACCTTATCCATACATTACAGAAAATAATAGTAGCTATCTTATAGGATTGAGATAAGAAATAATATGAGACATGTACATTTTTAACACTGGCTCCAAATCAGAATATGAATGTTAACTTTTATTTTTAGCAAGTAGGTTCAAGCTCCTTCAGAAACTTCTAGATTTTTTTGCCATGAAATTCCAAAGAAGTTTTCTATTTGTTTTCAGAACACACAGCAGATAAGAAACTGCAAACTAACAGGTGGTAGGAGGTGCTATTACTCACAATTTCAATTACAGGAGAAGGGCTATTTGACAGCCTAATATTTGAGGGAAGGCACAGAAGTAAAAAGTGATAAAGAACTATATTATTCTTCAGTAACATAATGGACACTTATACTTTTCACATAGAGATTATAGTGTTGCTATGTAATAGCTTGAAAAACATTTAAAGTTTCTTTAAATAAAACAGAAGTTTACTCCCTTAAAAGTTTTTTTTTTTTTTAAACTTGACCACAAAACACATTTCACTAAGAATATTGTACTTAGTGGAAAAAAAAAAGAATATTGTTATGTCGTCATTCTTCCTTATGTTAAATAAATGGATATCTATCTATCTATAACTAAAGAAAAAACACATTAAAATCACTTTGCTATTCAAAGTTATAATGAAGGACAAATCACGTGCCATTCATCATATCAAACACTCTCCCACTACCATGCAGAAAACCCAGTGCAATATGTGATGTCTATTCATTTATCTTCTTTTTTTTTTAAAGATTTAATTAATTAATTTATTTGTCAGAGAGAGAGAGAGAGAGAGAGCAAGCGCACAAGCAGGCAGAGGCAGAGAGAGAAGGCAGCCTGATGCCGAACTCGATCCCAGGACCCTGGGATTATGACCTGAGCTGAAGGCAGCAGCTTAACCGACTGAGCCACCCAGGGGATCCCTATTCATCTATCTTCTAACAGAATTATTTTAAGGAAGTACAATCTCTATATCAACTTTTTGCTATTTGAAAAATTGAGTAGTTTGGTGGTAAAATTATCTTATCTCCAACTGAAGAAACTGATACAAGAGATTCAGTGAAGCTCAATTCTTTTTATTTTTTTAAGATTTTATTCTTTTGACAGAGAGAGAGAGAGAGACAGAGAGAAAGAGCACAAGCAGGGGGAAATGGCAGGTAGAGGGAGAGGGAAAGGGAGAAGCAGCAGGATCTCCACTGAGCAAGGAGCCTGATGTGGGGATTGATCCCAGGATGCTGGGATCATGACCTGAGCTGAAGGTAGACTCTCAAGGGACTGAGTCACCCAGGTGCCCTGTGAAGCTCAATTCTAATGTCCTTTTTCATGCTACTGTGCAACATAGTGGCATTTTAACGACCTCACAGTGTAATCTTGGAGTTGTCTGCCTTTTGAGCTCTCTTTTAATTTCCCTAGAGTGTAAATAACTGACGAGTAGAAGCCAACATCTGAGACCAGGTTATGACTAGAGCGGGAACACTGAAGATTTATGTCTCACTTGAAAACCATCAGTAAAATATTACCTAACGCCCAATTTTCTGGCTAACTTGGTGATTCTGAATGACTTATGTAGTTTGTATCCCCATGTCCTCATCTGTAAAGAGCAACTGGCTCACTTCATAGAAAAATCTTGAGACTCTTACAGCAGTATAAATGATATAATGACCAAAGAAGATAAGGAAAGGGATCCAGAGGGCCACCAGATAAAAGGATTGGTCACCTTCTACTCATACAGAATCTGAGAGGCTAGGAAACAAGCACCTTGCTACAAAATAAGAGTCAGGAAAGGAAAAAAAAAACAACAGATAGTTGAAGTCTCACGGTTCTTGGACTCTCAGCATCACTTAATAAATTAACCATATCCCTTACTCTTTTTTTTTTTAAGATTTTATTTATTTATTTGACAGACAGAGATCACAAGTAGGCAGAGAGGCAGGCAGAGAGAGAGAGGAGGAAGCAGGCTCCCTGCTGAGCAGAGAGCCTGACGTGGGGCTTGATCCTAGGACCCTGAGATCATGACCTGAGCCGAAGGCAGAGGCTTTAACCCACTGAGCCACCCAGGTGCCCCAATATGTCCCTTACTCTTGCAATACTCCCTTTCTACCTATCAGGCCAATACAACTGGGATTATTCTCCTAACCTCTCAGACTACTCCCTTCTCTATGTGATTTTTTTTCCTTTGTGGTCCCTTATCTTCTTCACTTTTCTTTCTGCTTTCACTTTCTTTCTGTATGATTTTTTAAAAGCTGACACTGTATTAGGTTATTTATTTATTTATTTATTTAAGTTTATTGGCATTCCCATTTTGACTGAGTTCCTTCATAGGAAAAACATCATGACATTTAAATGAAGAGATAAATGACAATATTGATTCATGTGAATCCATTTAAATTAAGAACAACAATATGCTGAGTGAAATAAGTCAAGCAGAGAGAGTCAATTATCACATGGTTTCACTTATTTGTGGAGCATAACAAATAACATGGAGGACATGGGGAGCTGGAGAGGAGAAGGGAGTTGAGGGAAATTGGAAGGGGAGGTGAACCATGAGAGACTATGGACTCTGAAAAACAACCTGAAGGTTTTGAAGGGGCGGGGGGGGGGGGGGTGAGAGGTTGGGGAACCAAGTGGTGGGTATTAGGGAGGGCACGTATTGCATGGAGCACTGCGTGTGGTATAAAAACATGAATACTGTTACGCTGAAAAGAAAAAAAAAAGAACAACAGTATGGAGAATCAAAGGGGAGACCACAAAGTGGAAGAACTATTATTCAGGAAATATTAAAATTACTATAATCAATTAAATTAAAAGAGACATTCATTAGAAAATAGGAAAAGGCCTGAATAGGTCCTTCAAAGAAAAAAAAAATTCCAATGGTCAATAAATAAGAAAAGTTACTGCACCTCAATAATAATAAGGTAAATTCAAATTAGAGTGATTTTGAACAATCACTACCCCTTCAGCAGATTAGTAAAAATTAAAACATTTAATATACCAAATGTTGTTAGGATGTGGCACAATAAGAACTCACATACCTTACAGATGGGTGTGTTAGGTGTTTAGCCGCTTTGAAAAGTAATGTGACTTATCTAAGTTGAAGATTTTCATTCCTGATGCTCCATCAATTTCACTTATAAGTATACTTCTGAGTATAAAGGGCAACTGTTATAATTGTGCAGAAGAAGTGATGTGTAAGAATATTCATGGCAGCATTACGTGTGATAGCTCTAAAGTTTCACACATTATGTGTGAAAGCCCTAAACAATCCAATATCAAGCTAAATAGAATGAAAATATATTTTATAATTCTTAATGTATTCATACAATGATATTTATGGAGCAAGGTAAATAAACCATGTCCCGATATAATGACATTTGTGATTACAAACATAATGCTGAGCAAGTCTCAAAATAATGCATAGGGTATAATTTATATAAAGTTCAAAAACAAGCAAAGCTAAACTATATTGGTATGGAGTACATAGATGGTGACTGTCTAAAGAGAAGGAAGGAAATAATGATTATGGTAAAAATCAGGAGAGTGGTTGCCTCTGGTGGGAGGAGGTCACTGTAATTAGGAGGGCACGCACAAGTTAGGCATGGAGGTGGAGGGAGTGTCTGCTGTGTTGGACAAGTTGTTTCTTGATCTTTTGGCAGTTATAGAAATAGATGCTTGATTTATAATCCTTAAACCTCCCACAATTAGAAAGCAAAACAACCACACACACAAAAATAATGAAAGAAATATGGCAACTGGCCTCTAAAGATGATGTTCCAATGAACCATGCACTTAATACTGTCCCCTCCTCGTGAATCTGGTCTACCTTTCACCCATGGGATACGGTGAAAGTGATACTACAGGACTTCTCATGGAAATCATAAAAGCCACAGAGTATGTTTTTCAGTATTCTCTTAGAATGCTTACTCCAGGGAAAGCCAACCACTATGTAAGAAGTCTGACTACTCCAAGGCTGCCATGCTACAGATGTCTGCACTAGTCATGTGGAGAGGCCTCATGAAGAGATAGATGTCCAACCAGCCTGAATTACTCCAGCCATCTCAGCCCAAGCACCAAATACATAGATAAAGAAGTCTTTACACAACACTAATCACAACTGTAAGAGAGTCTCTAAGCATCTAGCTGAGTCCAATCAACCCCCAAAACTGTGAGAGATAATAACAATAATAATAATAATAAATTGATATTTTAAGCCACAATTGTGTTGGTTTGCTATGCAGCAATAAATAACTGAAACAGAATGAGTGGAAAAATTAGAAAAAATAAAGTGGGAAATTTATGTTGTAATTAATTAAGATTAGGAAAAAACAGAATCTCGTATATCTAAATAATAAAAATTCAGCACTTCTTGGAATATGGCTCACTCATGTATTTCAACAAATACACGCTTTTCTTAGTGACAAACTTATATTTTCAACTGTCTGTTGGACACCTCTACCCAGATATCCTGTTGGGTTTTTTGTTACAAAATGAACAATCCCCTTCCCCTGAAGTTGGCTCCTTTTCCTAAGTTAATACTTCTGTTAATGTCAGAGTAACTCACATTCATATTTTCTTTTTTTTTTTTTAAGATGTTATTTATTTATTTGACAGACAGAGATCACAAGTAGGCAGAGAGGCAGGCAGAGAGAGAGGAGGAAGCAGGCTTCCTGTTGAGCAAAGAGCCCGATGTGGGCCTCGATCCCAGGAACCTGGGATCATGACCTGAGCTGAAGGCAGAGGCTTTAACCCACTGAGCCACCCAGGAGCCCCTCACATTCATATTTTCACTTAGTTACATTTACTTAATTAGATATGAAGTCTTATAAATACTAGCTTTCATCTGTTCATTCAGTCATTCATTCCTTCAATAAATAATCAGTCCCTACTAAGTTCTAGGCACTAAACTAGGTGCTAGGCTATAGAGGTGACCAACCAGTCATGCTTCCTGCCATCAATAGGGCTTTCTACAAAATTCTTGCAGTATCATTTTCCATTTCATTTCCACTATCTCCACCTACTTTATAGGCTTTATTTCCTTTCACTTGAACTAATGGTTAATTTCTCTACCAAGAGAACAGGGTTTTTTGCCTACCGTTTTCACTGGTCTAGCACAGCCATGCTGCCAAATTGATCTTTGTACTCTGATTACTGTATTCCTTCACAAAAGTGACTGACTGATACACTACTGATATGCTTCCTCTTCCCAGAATTTAAATGCAACATTTAATGCAACACTTAATAGCATCATCCCTCCTTACTGATTCCTACTTATCATTCAAAGCATATCTCTAATGTTACCTCTTCCACCATACCTGTCCTGTGTGGGAGATACTCTTTTGTTCATTTCAAATGAGTGTATGGGGGGGGGGGGGCATACTATGTATTCTGCCATGTATCATAGCCCTATAAAATGAATAGCTGTTCTCCCCAAACTGTGGCTTTAATCATCTTCTATCTGGAATAGCCTTTCTATCAATAGTTTAACCTATTTGACCCTAATTCAACATAGTCCATTTTCATAGCCTATCTTCAATTTAGTAGGGTTTACAACTAGTAAATGCATTTCATCAGTGTTAAAGTTCTGTCCCTGCAAGGTAACATCTTACAATTTCAGGGCTGTGAATATAGAGAAATGAAAAGAAAATGAAATTTCTCAGAAATTTCTATATGAATTTATATTAATGATCCTGCAAATTGATAAAGAATATAAAGGCCAATTCAAATATCCTTTTTTCAATTTGGGTCTAAAAGAAAGATGACAAATCTAAAGAATATGATCTTTCCTGCCTCACAGACACGCAGAGAAATATACTAGATTTTTTAAAAAAATTAAGCCTCTTATTGCTCTGCAAACCTTTCCATAAATATTTTTACAAGCAAGTTTAATGAACTATTGTTAGTTTAGCTTTTTCTTTAATATTTCATAACATTAAAAGCTGTTCATATTATCATGCAGGACTCACTCCTCCTTTCAAAATTTCAAAAATTTAAATCCTTGTATGTAATTATACCTTAGAAAAAGAAATTCCGGGGCGCCTGGGTGGCCCAGTGGGTTAGAGTGCTTTCGGCTTAGTGCTTTCGGGTTAGTGCTTTCGGCTCAGGTCATGATCCCAGGATCCTGGGATCGAGCCCCGCATCTGGCTCTCTGTTCGGCAGGGAGCCTGCTTCCTCCTCTCTCTCTGCCTGCCTCTCTTCCTACTTGTGATCTCTGTCTGTCAAATAATTAAAAAAAAAAAAAAAAAAGAAAAGAAAAGAAAAAAGAAATTCCTAAGAATCTGACCGATTTTTCAACCACATGAATCCTTTCCTGTACTGTCCTTTTAACATTAAGAGCTGCACAGGTTTTCATATAGTAGTCTTTTTTACAAAATTTTTACGTAAGCCTTTTACAAAATCATGTCTTAAAAAACAGAACTGTCAATGACTGAACTGATGTTCTTAACCACACACATCTAATAAATGCACCTGAGGAAGTAAAGCTGGTGAAACAAATCTTATTTGCCTTAAAGACATCCATAAGATATAGTACACCACAGCAAACTTAAGGAGAAGGAATTACAAAGACAGTAAAAAGATTCTCTCCTTCCTAAGTATTCTGCATCTAATGTTTCCATAGTTTCAAAAGTAAAGAGTAATCTTCCAAAAGAATATCTTTACCCTAAAACTGAACTACCAAATTTTTTAAATAAAATATGAGTATCTAGATGTTATTACATGTGTAGTAGGAGGCTGCCTGACATAGGGGTGTGAACACAGGGCTTAAAAGAAAGACCTCTATACTTTACAATAGACATTGCACAACTTGGGGCAGTTTATTTAACCTCTGTGAGACTGCCTCAGCTTTTTGCTCTGCAAAACGTAGATAGTAACCCTTACGGTCAGGATTCAGATAAGAATTAAATAAGATAATCAATGGGGGGGCACCTGGGTGGCTCAGTTGGTTAAGCAGCCAACTCCTGATTTCGGCTCAGATCATGATTTCAGGTTCCTCGGATTAAGCCCCATATCAGGCTCTGCACTAAGCAGGGAGTCTGCACCCGCTCCCTCTAACCCTCCCTGGCTCTGTAATAGCCATTGCAACCATAGTAATAGAACAAAAGATTCCTGCCACTCAAAGAGGTGGATGTGTTTAGCCATGGGAGGTGGAATGTAGTGGCTAGAAAAGATCATACTCCATTTTATTATTCAGAAACACATTAGGAAAGGGAACTATGCCCATGTTTCATAAAGCTATAAGTAATGTGACATCTCTGAAGGTAAACAGCAGATTTGCCATGTATTGACTAAATAGTCTTATTTCTTGAAGCCATCCCCTCTTGTTTGTCCCGATGGGTCATCATTTAACCAAATGTGTCTCCCTCTGTACAACTCATCACCAGGCTTGAGCTGAATGATTTTCCCTGTTATATATACTGGCTGAATAACTGAATAGAAGCATGGCCAAAAACTTGCTTTACGGAGCCCAGAGACTTCTATTAGCTAAATTGGATGTAGTGTTTTCTACCTTTACAAATTTACCTCGATATAGGTCCTTCCCTGACTGACTTACTTCGCTTGGCATGATGTACTCTAGCTCCACCCACATCATTACAAATAGTGTGAAATTTAAGAAACAAAACAGATGACCATAGGGAAAGTGGGGTGTAGGGAAGAGAAGGAGGCAAACCATAGGAGACTGTTAACTATGGAGAACAAGCAGGATTGCTAGAGGTCAGTGGGGCTTAAATGGATGGTGGGTATTTAAAAAAGTGCTTGTGATGAGCACTGAGTATAATATTGAAGTGATGAATCACTAAATTCTACTCCTGAATAAACGAGCAAACAAACACATACATAAATAATTTTATCTGGCTAACTGAAGAACATCCCCTCAGATAACTGTGCTCTGTAAATCAAGTAAGAATATGAATGGTAGCTACAGCTGAAATATTTCTACTTGATATTATACACTATTCCGGTCTAGCGGTTTCAGCTTAACTTTTTACTGATGAAATGAAGTCACTAATTCCCCAAATACTCACTTCACTTGGTATCTTGTGGGCAGAGAATATATGCAGGAATTATAGAGGCGGCACTGTAGAAAGGCTGAAAATCTGCTGTACTTCCAGGGCCTGAAATCCAGAAGCAGGCTACATGTAGTACATTTATCTCGGAGCATCAACCTTTGGATTGCTAGCATCTTGACATCTACCAAGAAAGACCAACTCTTCCCTGAAATTTGGGGGAGACCTGCAAGTGGGAGTGTATAGGAAAGGCAACTATCACTGTGGCACAGAAAATGTGTAGGGGGATTTTCAAGAATTTCTTTATAGTTCCGAAAAGAAAATTCTTTGGGACAGGGAGGAATTAGCCTTTATAAGAAGATGTCTGGCTTCTGTTATTTCTATAATTTATACTAATGACCAAATTTTGCCGTGAGATTGATTTGTCATTTGATGAATAGGATGTATTAGTGCAAGAATGAATACAGTGTCAATGGTAATGATGACACCAGTGCCCTAATAATATTGGTCTGTACTAATAAATAGCCATGGTCAAATTCCAGGAAAAACATACCTACATCTTGCAGAAGTGGAGAGGGAGAGAGAAACCAGGGGACATTTCATAGAGGAGGTGAAAAATGACATGATGAAAGGAAGCAAAGCCACGGTGCTTTTGACGAGTCCTCTATCTTGCTTATGGTTTGTTATGTCTCCACCCAGGCCTGCATAAAACCTGGATTTTCCTTTTCACAAACTTTTCTATCCCTTCAACTTCCTCTCTAACCTTAAGGCAGCAATTACTAGGAGCAGGATCATCCAGAGACTAAATTATTGCTACCTCTTTGACATACTTCCTACTTCAAGCACTATTTCCTCAACTGGTAGAAAGCTAGGTGGACTTTGGTAAATGACACTTTGATAAATAGTAAGCCCATTTCCTTCTCCCTTTCTTCTCCCTGCATATCCCTAAAATTCTTTCTTTAATATATTTCTTACATCAAGCTCTTTAAAATCACATGGAAATATCGTTTACAAATGTGTCCCTCTTATCAGACTAAAAACACTCAAAGTATAAAATTGACCACTGCAGATGGCATTATAGGATTTTTATTCCCTATGTTGTTCAAGGTTCTTGGTCACGCCTCTTCAAAGAACGAAGAGGCAGACGAAGAGGGGTGGGCAGCAAGGCAAAGTCTATTGAGTAACAGTATAAATCTCCCAGAGACGGAGGGGACCCAAAAGGATTACTCTTTGGCCTTCAAATCTAAATGTGTTTATAAGCTCTCTTCCAGAACTATCTTGAGCATCCTGAGCATGGGCCCTATAGATTGGCTGCCTAGGTGTACCAATCACGGCTTTGATGGTGCACCCATGTACCTATTGGGTTATTGTTCACTTGTTGATGGTCTTTTGGGCTGACATCTGGAAACTAAGTGTCTCAACTTGTGATAGTGACCAGTGTTTTATGGTTAATCATTTTATTTCAAGATGTTTGGCAAAAGCCAGTTCTGCAGAGGCTGCTAGAGAGGATGTTGTTTTGGTCCTGTCTATGCTATAAAACAGGATGCTAGAGCAGTTTTGTCTTAGCTGTCTTAGCCTCTTGTTTTCTTGTTGGGGACTCTGGCTCTGACTACCTAATTGTCCAACCAACTCTATTTTTTTTTTAATTTATTTATTGGAGAGACAGAGATCATAAGTAGTCAGAGAGAGAGGAGGAATCAGGCTTCCCGCTGAGCAGAGAGCCCAATGCGGGGCTCGATCCCAGGACACTGGGATCATGACCTGAGCGGAAGGCAGAGGCTCCAGCCCACTGAGCCACCCAGGCGCCCCTGTCCAACCAACTCTTAACAATGGTACTGGTACCTGCATTTTGAAGGAAATCCACTGAAATTTCAATTGGAAGGGCTGTTGCTTCCTTGCCTATATTCAACCCTTTTAGAAATCTTTCTTCTTTAGCCATCACCGACATTCTTCCAAAAATTCTCAGAATCTTTCACTTATATTCTGTCAGAATGATGTTCTGTCTTTCCATCCCTCCAACTCCCAGCAATTTTATGGAATTTCCCTGGGTTTTTATTCTTCTCATTTGTACGGGCCCTTGTCTGATTCTATACACATTCACAATTATGTCCTCCTAAGTTCGAATCTAAATTCAAATGGTGTAAATTCAAGTAGAAGCACTTTCTATTACTAGATTTGATGCATTAGGCAAGATGGTTTGCTTCTCCAAGTCTCGGTCCCCTTTTTGATAAAATTTGGATATTAATAACCATGAGACTCACAGAACTATCATTAGGAACAACTGAAAGAGACCAAGAGTGCTAGGGGACCCTACGAGGTGCTGTAAACATGTAAGCTATTATCGTATAGAAAGACTGAATATATCAACAGACATATATACCCAAACCACATAGGACAATAGAACTTTGACATACAGCCTCTGTAGCAACTAGCTCAGCAAGCCAAAAAACAACCTCTGAAGCAACTGGCTCCAAATGGTCAAAATATATACAATAATTGCTAGCTTCCTGAATGTTTGCAACCTCTCTCTACTTCCAACTCAGAACCAACCAGAGAAAACCAAATATGTTCTCCAAACAATCACATAGGACTCTTCCCTTCTGGTAAGCCCACTTCCTACTTACATTGTCAACAACTTCCAATAAGAGTCTTACTAAAGCCTTCTTCCCCTCCCCCTGCAGAAAGCTTTGCAAATTTCTCATCTGCCTGCAACTCTACCAAATGCAAGTAATAGTGACTGACTCCTTGCAAGTCTACATACATTGCTTCTGTTTATTCTCATTTGTGTGGTCTTTATATATTTTCCTAGTACCTTGATGTATATTTAAATTTACTCCCATTGAACTTGAGAGTACTATCTATTTTTTTAACTCAGAGAAATCTATTCGTTCATTGGCTTAATGTTTATATTTATTAAGATCTCCTATATAATACTGTGATGGCTCTCCCAAGATTCTAAAGAAGACTAATTTATGTAAAGCCATGGAAAACACTGGCCTTGTAAGATATAACAGAATACACAAAAGTAAAAAGAAAGTAAAAAATTCAAGACAAGCTAATAACAACATTGTATAGATGTAAAATCAGTGATATAGGCAATAAATGCATCAATTCCAAAAAGCAGATGTTACCTATCCTAAGCTAGGATATAGGGAGACTTCAGCAGGAAATTAGATGTGAACTCAAATTTGCAGGAGAGTTACAAATTTAGGGTTGTGTCAGGAAATGCAGATAATCCAGGTAGGGAAACATCTATTAGTAATTTCCAGGGTGGGAATGTGCAAAATCCTATAGGAAAACTGGTCATAATTACAAGAGCAACCATTGGGAGCAAAATGAGATACAAGGAAATGGTGGCAACTAGGACTATAAAATCATTCACAGAAATGGGACGTTTATCCTGAGAAGCTTCTCAGAGTTTGTGATCAGAGGTATAAATACATGTAGATATATTTTCAAATTTAGAAAGTCTTTCCTCCATATTTATGTTAAACTCTCAGTACATGTTGGGAAATACCCCTCCCTCATTTGGGTTCCACTTATAATCATTTATAGAAGTATCATTTTGATGTGACTAATTTAAAAATATTTTATATTATCAAAGAATTTCCAAATACTGAAACCATGGTCTCAACTCCACTTTCTTGGGAAAATGCCTTTTAATACATGCATAATTAGAAAACATGCAAAAAGACTTTGGAGAGCATAAAGACATTATGCATATTCATTTTATTATTAAGTCCTCACTGGACTTTATTTGAAAGCCCATAGTCAGCAAAACTTTTGTTGAGAATTTTGCCATGCTGAAGATTACAAATTAATATGCTGTGAAGTTTTCTAGTGGATAAACAACAAATAACAACTCTAAACAAACAAAATACACACAAAAGCTTATAAACAACCTGAAAAAAGTTCTGGTTTACAGTATTTGTGTTTCTCTGAAGTAGAAATGCTACTCTTTACAATAATTTTTAAGATAAATTTTCACTTGCTGGAAGGTATATTATGATGAAAATAGTTCTGAGGAAGCAATCTCAATATTAGAGGCAAGGAAGAAAACAGCAACTTTTGGGGGCTCCTATTATACCACCAACCTCTGAGCACTGAGGTCAGTCTCTCCTTGGCCATAAACTCCTTCCCTCATACCAGTTCTCCACCATCACAGCCAAGTATATCTACCAGCTCTGCTCTTTCAGATGTCAAAATCCTTATTTTGATACATTTTATCTTTTACAACTTCTAAAATTGATTTTAAAGTAATCTTCTTATTTGTTCAAAGTTTTATTTCAGTAGACTATCAACTGCATCTAACAAACTCTTTGCCAGACACTCAGTTTGAGGAATATAGATAAATCACAATATATTATTGTTGGGTGGAACCTGTTTTATTTCCTTTCTCATCCCCTTTCCTATCAAACACATACTGGAGATCCTGAACTTGTTTCATACTGTAACACAGCATTTGGAGAATGATTCTTCCTCGTCTGAGAAATGTCAAGAAGGAAATCTTTGGTGTTAAACCAAACCACTGACAAGATTGGTGAAGCTAATATCTAGAAAATCAGTGTTCATCAGTCCTTGGTACCATGGGAATGGGGAAGAAGTCCCTAAAAGGGAAAATTTGTTTACTTGGCCAAAGGAAGTTTAACTATAAGGTATACTGAAAGTCTTAAAAAAAAAAAAATGTCATCCTGAGAGTCTAAAATGTTGGTCTCAGGTCCACTTAGGAGCTGACACAAATGATATAAATTTGAAAAGCCACTGTGGACACACCATGCAACATGCAGCCCACAAACACCTTATGACTTGATATATAGATGTCAAACTTGGTCCAAATATTAAGTCTTTTTATCCATTCTTCCACAGTCTCCATGTGCTCAACAGGCCAAAAAAAAAAAAAAAAAAAAAAAGATTTTTTATAGTGTATTGTACTATTTTCTTTTGAATGTTTATGTATGAGTTATTGGAGAAAAAGCTCGGAGTTCCACAGTATATCTTTTCTAATAGTTATTAAATATCAATATGTTGAATATCTTTTCTCTATGGGGAGAAATAAAGTTTGGTAATAGAGAAATACATTCAGGAAAAAAGTGTATTGCATGGTTGGAGAAATGACCTGGCCATGTGTCATAGATATGATAAAATAGTTTGCATTAAAAACGAATACTTGCAAAATTAACATACTTTTAATGAAATGAAAGCAAATGTATAGATAACACAGAAAAATTTTCTGAAGAGAAAGAAATGAACAAAATTTAAACAGAGTAATGTAAGAAGAGGTCTAGAAGGTGGAAAAATTGAACTATATCTTCCCTTAGATGATCTATAATGAAAAGAGAATAGAAGGCATTCCTAATGGGAGGCGAGAGGTCTGCAGAGTAGAATGTCAATCAGAGCTTAGCCAAAGAAGAGTTGGAAAGAAAACTTAGCAAATCATAGGAGGTAAATGATTCCAAAAAGAAAAGGCTTTGGTAGTAAGACATCTGGGGACAAAAAGATAAAAGAAATAGAAAAAAAAAAAAAAAAGCAGGGATAGTGATGGAAAATCATATGTATAGAAAAGGAAGTCCAGAGGAACACTGAAAACCCGAGAGGATTCTACATGCAGGTGAACAGGAACGCAGCAGTCCAGTAAAGCGGTTCTTTTACTAACAATCCCCCTCATGTCCTAGGTGTTTATAATATAATGAGGATAAAAACCAGAATAACATACACTTAGCATCAATGTGCTAATGTGGAGACCAGAGGAAAGTCATATTTTTTCTATGCAAAGTGCTAAATATATGGAACCACAGAATCCCAGGGTTGAAAGCATCTGCAGGGTCTAAATTGCACGAGAGCCATCCACACAAATCATTTTCCAAAAGCTCATCATGTTCTAAGGCAGTCATTTCTGGTCAGGACAGCCTGTCAATTACATTTTCTTTGTACTGAGCCAGTAACTAGCTCTGTGTGTCTATGTTCCATTGAGTCTAACTCTAGGACCCCATGAAAATACTAGAGTCTTCCACATTGGACCTGGTGACTATCTTTATTATGGGACATATTTCAGGCTAACACACACAGAAAAACCTCCAAATATTGCCTATAACGCATAGTTTTAACGTCTCGCCACCACCATGAGTGCTCTTCTTTGAGCATGCTCCACTTAACATGAAATTCTTAGCACCCTCTGATTAGCCTTCTGAGAACGATTATTTTATGAATGCGGTGTAAATCAACTGAGTTTTGTAAAAGGCCTATCATACTGTTGATACTTACTGCACTGATGGAAGTTAAACATACATTGGTATTAAGTGATACTTACTTGCTCCTGATCATATGTAAGTAATTTTTTTAAATTTCCACTTGGGGACCTTAGATTTGTATCAGATGATGTATTTTTATATTGGTCTGTTGTTCTGCTTGTCAGTATTCTTTTTGGCTCCTCATTCAGTAACTAGATTATATATCTTGCTCAGTAATGTTTTCATCATATCATTTAATAACTAGGTATAGACTCACTTATACAAAAGTGATCAAAACAGGGAAGAAGACAGAGCAGCCATGATAGATGTTACTCTGGGATCCAAACACGCCTAGATGTGTGATAACCTAAAACACGTCTTTAGTTTGTCCTCAATAATAGCCTGACAAACTGGCAAATATTTTGTTATTATATCTCTCACATCTACAAGATTAGTAAGGTTCTCCAAAAGTTAAATGAGGTGACAGAATATGTTCTTACTGCAATTATGCAGGATCCTAGTGATTATGGCTTTCTTCTTTTTTCCCCTCCTACCTTAGTTTATTTTATAACAATGTTTTAAAGAATGATAAAAGTTATACATACAAACTAGAAAAATAGTCATGCATCTATGAACCAAAAGTCTTCCATTCTGTCCAATGTCCATTCACAACCCTCTAGAAGTAATACTTTTAGTTTAACCCAGACATTTTCATTTCCTTTTATTTAAACTGGAAAAAACTAACTCTTCATAGGAAGAGAATGTTATTCTGACATAAGAGAGGAGCTAACAAAGCATAATTCACAAAGATGAAGCTTAAAATACTTTTGAGAATAAAAATCACTCATAGAACTCTCTAACTTTAGAAATGACAAAAATAGGAGGGGCCCATTCCACCAGACAGAAGGAAGCGCATTTGAACAAAACTCCGATCCACTATCAATTTAGTATTCTTCTGGCAACTGCTCTGATCAGTAAGACACATTGCAGGTATACTAGGAAACTTACCTGCTTGTACTGATAATGCAGTTTAAACTATTTTAATACCTCCAACCTAGTTAGGATCTCTATGCCCAAACTAGAGTCTAAACAGAATTAAAAGCTTTTAGGGGCGCCTGGGTGGCTCAGTGGGTTAAGCCTCTGCCTTTCGCTCAGGTCTTAATCCCAGGGTCCTGGGATTGAGCCCCACATAGGGCTCTCTGCTCAGCAGGGAGCCTGCTTCCTCCTCTCTCTCTTCTTGCCTCTCTGCCTACTTGTGATCTCTGTCTGTCAAATAAATAAATAAAATCTTTAAAAAAATAAAATAAAATAAAAATCTTTAAAGTCTTGACATTTTTTTTGGCCTCTGAAGATGATCAAAACTGTTAGTTACTGCCACAAGTTTAATTTTACCTTCACTATGCAAATTTTACTTTTTTTCATACATGCTAGACCAGAAGAAGAAAGTAGAGAATGGAAAAAAGGAAAAATAAAAAAGGAAGCAAACAACAGGAACAAAGAAAGAGGATACAATGAAGAAAACAGAACAGATTTGATAATAAACAAACTCAATTCATTAAATTCATCAGAACAGTGTGAATATATGCTAAAATGATCAAATTCATAAATAATATAAATTTTTCCAGTTTATTGCATTTGATAAAAGTGAAATGATTTTAGATGGTAACAAACCAACAGATTCTCACTTCCACATTCATAAGTGATTCTGCCCACATATCAACAAACTACTTTAATTGTTAAACAGCAACAAAGCTTTCAGTGAAAAATCATCCATTTCAACCAGGATCACACCAGGAAACTGAAGGGTTTTTTGGTTTGTTTGTTTTTGCCTTTTCTTGAGCAAACAAGCTCAAACAGATTAATGGCCAAATGTTTTTTTAAAAATTTGCATTTCTCTTACAAACTGTCATTCAGAGACCAATAATTTCGAAGTCTATTAAATCTTGGCATACCGACAGAGACTTGATGGACAGGTTGTAGTTGGAATATTGTAGAATGTTTTTGTTTTGCCAATAGCAATTTAAGTTTTTGTAGAACACACCTATTGTTAAAAATAATTTTAAAAAGAAATATAGAATACGATGGTGCAACATGAATGCATTACATATAGAACCTTCATGACCTCATATACGCAGGAACATGCACCAAGAGGAGAAGATGCTCTTATAATTCGGCATATTTTCAAATATTTTATATTCATATTAAAATGCACAGATAGAGGGTTAGTTATACCTTATTTCTAGGAGTATGGATATAAATAGAAACAATTTTATCATTCATCTATTATATGTCTACTATTTATTAACACATCCACCTAACTATCCAATGCATTCATTTGTTCAGTTACCTGCCTTTTTTACTTTAAATGTCCCAATTTATTTTAATGAATACATGCAATTACATTGTAATTTATACCAAGTATAAGTATCTTCTATTTGCCTTTCCATATGTATATGCCACCCTTCCCACCTTTTTTGTATCCTGGGATGCTGGCGTGCATGAACCATATCCACAGGCTGTATCTTGTCAGATTTCTGGTAGATATATTCATCAACGGCTTTTAGATTGTTTGCAATATTTGCTACTTCAGAAAAATTTCAGGGAACATCCTTGTACACGTATTTGTGCATAACTTAGGGGACACTTTCTGTAGGAGAATTCTCTAGAACGGGAATTAATGAATACCTGTTCTTTTTTTTTTTTTTTTTTTTTTTTAAGATTGACTGATTTATTTCAGAGAGAGTGCATGCATGGGAAAGGCAGAGGTAGAGACAATCTCAAGCATACTCCACCCCGAGCATGGAGCCCCACTGGGGTCTTGATCTCATAACGAAGAGACTGCCTCCTGAGCCAAAACCAAGAGTTGATGCTCAACAGACTGTGCCACCTAGGTGTCCCTCTTTTTTTCAGGTGTTTCCAAATTTATCATTAAAAGTTGCAAATTTATACTTACAATGACCCTGTGTTAATGGGAGTAAAAACTGAGCTTCCTTGTGTAGGATGTGATCCATGTGAAGTATTGAATAATTCATTCTGGAATTGTTCCTTAGTTTGAGGATAAAAAAAAAAATCACCAATCAGTTCTTAGAACCACTTCAAATGTTTTCAGAGAAGTTGGAAAATGACACCTCCTCAGCTTGCATTTCCATTCTCTGTCCTCCTTCCACAATCCTTGCTATTCCCCTGATAAATCTGCCTTCACAAGTACATCTCTTAGTCCTGGGGTAGGATTCTTCTGTAACGCTCCTGTTGCATTAACACGAAGACTGGAGTGTTTACCAAGCCTCTTTAACTTGGAGGGATGGAACTCTAAACTCTGTCTTCCTTTCACTAGAAGGCTGTTAACAACTTTGTTCAACACTTTCAGCCTTCTAGATATGGTCTCCCTCTGGGCTCCTTACACCGTCACAGCTCATAAGTGCATTAAAGGTGGGTGAAGAGTCTGAGTGAAGATTTTTGGGCTTTCTTATCTGTGGTTCCTCTTTTCTGGGAATACTGCCTCCCTGATTCCCAGGGTCTGTGACAGCTCTGAAATCCAAACACGGACTCTTTGACCAACACAATAAGATGTCCCTTCATGCTTGCATGTTATCTTTCGTTTGTTCTGGGGACAAGGGCGTGCCCCAAGGGAAAAAAATCAATACGCTTTTCCAAGGGTCATATACCCTCTCTAGCTTCTACATACATTATTAAGGTCCTCTAAATGTTCCTTTTTAATATTTTATTTAGAGCTTATTATTATTATTGGCAATAGGTTAGTCTTACCAAGCTACTCTACTATTATCAGAAGCCAGAACTTGGTCACATAACCAAGGTTATATGACCCTTTAAAAATGTTGGCACTCAGAATTTTAAGAAGTAAAAGCCTAGGTGTTGATGTGAACACTGCAACAATTTTTGCTAAATCTTAAAAAGTGAGGAAACCAGTGATTCTCTAGAGTTAAAGCTGGAGATAAGTGGGATCCTATTTTACCATCTGTGATGTTAATGGTAACTCAGGGCTTTAAAAACACAGAATACTTAGTTACTAAGTGTATAGACTATTCTAACAATTACAATACACTTCAAAGTTCATAATTCTGGTTTCCTCAGAAATTATTACGTAAGACAAAACAGTATTGAAGTAGCTTTACAGAAGTTTAATTGAATCGTTTCAGAAATGAATGAAATATTACATATTGGCCTTGCAGTTTTTGGAGAATGCTGGCCTTCAGTTCAGAGGCATATGAAGTTCTCTATACTGAGGACACTGTTTTAGGACAGTGGTTACCATGAAAAAGGCTGTACTTTTCCATGTACTCATTTATCTTTATATTAGCTATGAAGAAAGGCTTTCTTAGAATAAATTTAATAGTTTAAGGAAAATTAGAGGGGCTATTTCATTTAATGGAGAGAGAAACTGCTTTTAAGCCTATCTTTGCAGTTTAGAAGCATACATTTTAAAGCCATTGAAGGGCTAATTAGAAATCATTCTTATCTTTTCACTAAAGCATAAACAATAATGTAAGCATGGTTTAGGATCTTATTAGCTTATTTATAAGTTTAGTTCTTAGCATTTTCAAGTTGCTCTCCCCTCCTGTACACCTTCACAGATGCTGCTAATCTCAGAGCTTGTTGTGATTATTAGTTTATGTATCTGCACCCTCTAATTGCCTCTGTCTTACTCAACTTCATGGTCCCTATGTTCACCATGGGGCCTTAGATATGGCAGATGGAGTAAAATTTGACTGCATGTATATTTATTTTTTAATGACTAGATAAATAGAGTGAGTATATTTTTAAAATTTTATGATTGGGGCTCCTGGGTGGCCCACTTGGTTAAGCATCTGCCTTCAGCTCAGGTCATGATCTGGGGTCCTGGGATCAAGCCCCACCTAGGGCTCCCTGCTCAGTGGGGAGTCTCCTTCTCCCTCTCCCCCTGCCTCTGCCTGCTGCTCCCACTGCTTGTACTCTGTCTTTATTCCTCTCTCTGACAGGTAAAATCTTTAATGAATTAAATAAAATTAAAAAAAAACTTTATGATCAAGATTTCTACTGTTTCAGATTGGTATTTCACAGTTGTCAGACCAATCAAAATTTTTCTGGATATTTTAAGGAAACTTATTAACTAAACTGAATTATACCAGAAGTTTAGAGAAATCAGACACTGCGAAAGGCAGGCTAAAAAAGTTCTGTAAAGACAATTTTGTGTGAGGCCAGAAGTCAAGTTCGGATTTTACCTATTACCGTGCACCCCTTGTTTGTAGCTCTTCCATTAACTCAGGGCTTCCATCAAGGCCAAGAGTGCAGCACTAGCCTCTGCTACCTCTGAAACCTGATTTGCTGGCTCTTACTTCAACCACATTGACCAAACTTACATTCTGTGCAGTGTCAAAAATGCCCAGGGAGGAGATCCTTGACTCCCACAGAGGCTAGCTACTCTCCCCACCTTCTGTTTTATGCATTCTTCCTGTAAAGGCATACCATATATGTGTGTGTGTGTGTGTATGTGTGTGTGTGTGTGTGTGTGTGTGTGTGTACATATACATCAGTTTAGGACCGGAAATTTATTTTTTGGGAATAAAATATGAAAAGGAGTTAATGTCAATTGCAATGATAATAATAATTCCTGTTGTCATTTGAAGAGCACATATCATATACCAGGCTCTTTTCTATGTGCCATGGATCAGGGTTTTACAACATTAATCAAAGCTTCCCAGATATGTTTATACAATAAGAGTATACAAGTTATTACAAGACCTCGAATTCATATCCCTCCACCAAGATCTGTGGGACCTCTTTGTAACATCAGCAGTGACTAATCAATGTCATTCTCATTGACCTATTTCCTTTTAAATAGGTTAAAACCTACATTAGGTTATAGAGAAGTCCAGTTAGCCTGTGAAGCTTTTGGTTTCTTTAGAGTTCTTAGTACATACCTCTTCTGATCCTTACTGTAAGGGCCTATTTAGCCAGAGCGGCTCCATCCAGGCTGAACTGCCATTTTGTTGTTTATGCAGTAAAACTTCAACTGACCTCGCCCCCCCCCTCAGGGAACTTACTTAAAAGCAAGTCCAGGAAACCAGTCCCAGGTAACAAAGCCCAAATACAAGGGCGGGTCAGGCCAGGTAGAGATATCCAATCAGTGGGGCTCACATACTCTCTCCCTAGCTACCAAGGAGTGTGGGTCCTGCCTTCTGGGCGCCAATTCTGACCAAGGTGATAGACTAGTTCAAATATCTACTAGGGTAAATTGTAATTCAGTTAGTCACTCGTGTGTGACCTAGCATGACTATGCAGCTTTCTCTGTGTGTTGCAATCTCATTGGCCACCTGTGTGTGGCCAGGCCCAACTACATGGCCTTTGCTCTATAAAAGTTAGTCAGTAAGGCAGGGAGGGGTGGCCTCTTTGTAAGAGACAGCTCCAGTCAGTCAGTTTGATTCTCTATGCTTGGTGCAAAATAAAGCTTTGTTTGACCTTGGCTTTGTATCAGTCTCGCTCCTTTGATCACGGACTCATTATTGGGGGACCTAACACTTACATGCTGATTTCATGTTTGATTGTCAAAGAGTATATTGCCTATATTTCTAAGTTCCTTGTAGGGAGGGGACTGCACTATTGTGAACTAGCACAGGAAGTCTCCTTTCTATATAGTTCTATATAGTTTGGTAAGACCCAATAATGATAATATAATAATTATAAATGATAATATAATAATTATTGCTGTATTAATAATTATATATTATTATTAATGTATAACATTATGTGCCAGACACTGTTCTATGCATTACAGATGTTGAGCCTTTTAACCCTGACAATAACATTATAAGATAGGTACTGCTATAGTGCTATAATCCTCATTTTTAAGAAGACAATGAGGCATAAAGAAGTTAACTACGATGACCAAATTCACACAGCCGGTAAGGGACAGAGCCAATATTCATACCAGGCAGCTATCTCGTGAGTAATGGGGGTCGATCAGGGGTTTCCTTTTTGTTAAAGAAATATTGTTTTACTTTTTTCTCAATGTAATGACAGGTGCCCTTCATTCAGTGAGAAAATCTGCACTTGTGACTCAGAACTAACTCTTCTTTTTGTCATTTTTACATAGAAGGCTGGTTAAATCTACATGTTGCCTAGATAAGAGATGTGGAACAAATGTGAAAATTTTACTTAAAATAGAAAGACAAACATTGGAAGTAGGATAGTGATAAGAAAGGGAAACAATGTAAAGCATTAGTTCTTCAAGAACTAGTTGAAGAGAAGATAGTCTCTGGGTGTCTGCTTACTTGCTTTTAATACATTCAAATTATATGTTTTAGCAAACAATTTTTGTGTTCCTCAAAATAACTTCAGGAGTGGTTCAGATACAATACTTTAATTTTAATTTTTATAAGCTTATAAAAAATTATGAATGCAGGGGGGTCAAATTTTAGTAGAGTTTAAGTTAATTTTGGATGCTTTCATTAATGAGATGACAAAGTGGCATAAAGAAACCTGCATCTAATGAGAAGTATATAATTAAATGTTTAACATCAACTTTAAGGAATGAGAGTTATTTTCCTACTCTTTTTTCTCTGATAAACAAGAAATTAAAGTAATGAACCACTAAATTCTACATCTGAAACTAATATTACACTATATGTTAACTAACTGGAACTTAAATAAAAACTAGAAAAAGAAAAAAAAAGAAATTAAAAAACTAAAGCTCTAAACAGTGTCTTAGTAGATTAAACAGAGACAATATTACAAGAGAACAAAAATATATAATAGGAAGAAAATGAAAGGCTTGTTGATAGTATCAAAACTAGGAAAAATAAAGACAGTGCATATAATGGTTTTGTACTAGTATCTCATTGCAGTTTTAATTTATGTCTCTTTAATGAAAAACAGTACTAAGTATTTTTTGTATGCTTTTGTCACCCATTTGTATACCTTGATAAAGTATCTGTTCAAATGTTTTGGCTATGTTTTAGAAATAACTGGATGATTTATCTTCCTATGCTTATTTTTTGAGAGTTCTTTATACATTTTACATAGAAGCCCATTATCAGACATATGATATGAAAATATTTTCTCCCAATTAGTAGCTTGTCTTTTCATTCTCTTAACAGTAACCTCATCAGAGCAAGTTCTTCATTTTATGAAGTTCTTCTCATCTTTTTAACGGGTTTATGGATTATACTTTTTTTTAAAATTTTTAATTAATTTTTTATTTTTTATAAACATATAGTTTTATCCCCAGGGGTACAGGTCTGTGAATCACCAGGTTTACACACTTCACAGCACTCACCAAAGCACATACCCTCCCCAATGTCCATAATCCCACCCCCTTCTCCCAAACCCCCTCCCCCCAGCAACCCTCAGTTTGTTTTGTGAGATTAAGAGTCACTTATGGTTTGTCTCCCTCCCAATCCCACCTTGTTTCATTTATTCTTCTCATACCCACTTAAGCCCCCAAGTTGCATAACCACTTCCTCATATCAGGGAGATCATATGATAGTTGTCTTTCTCTGCTTGACTTATTTCACTAAGCATGATACGCTCTAGTTCCATCCATGTTGTCGCAAATGGCAAGATTTCATTTCTTTTGATGGCTGCATAGTATTCCATTGTGTATATATACCACATCTTCTTGATCCATTCATCTGTTGATGGACATCTAGGTTCTTTCCATAGTTTGGCTATTGTGGACATTGCTGCTATAAACATTCGGGTGCACGTGCCCCTTTGGATCACTACGTTTGTATCTTTAGGGTAAATACCCAATAGTGCAATTGCTGGGTCATAGGGCAGTTCTATTTTCAACATTTTGAGGAACCTCCATGCTGTTTTCCAGAGAGGTTGCAGCAGCTTGCATTCCCACCAACAGTGTAGGAGGGTCCCCCTTTCTCCGCATCCTCGCCAGCATCTGTCATTTCCTGACTTGTTGATTTTAGCCATTCTGACTGGTGTGAGGTGATATCTCATTGTGGTTTTGATTTGTATTTTCCTGATGCCAAGTGATATGGAGCACTTTTTTCATGTGTCTGTTGGCCATCTGGATGTCTTCTTTGCAGAAATGTCTGTTCATGTCCTCTGCCCATTTCTTGATTGGACTATTTGTTCTTTGGGTGTTGAGTTTGCTAAGTTCTTTATAGATTCTGGACACTAGTCCTTTATCTGATATGTCGTTTGCAAATATCTTCTCCCATTCTGTCAGTTGTCTTTTGATTTTGTGAACTGTTTCCTTTGCTGTGCAAAAGCTTTTGATCTTGATGAAATCCCAATAGTTCATTTTTTCCCTTGCTTCCCTTGCCTTTTGCGTTGTTCCTAGGAAGATGTTGCTGCGGCAGAGGTCGAAGAGGTTGCTGCCTGTGTTCTCCTCAAGGATTTTGATGGATTCCTTTCACACATTGAGGTCCTTGATCCATTTTGAGTCTATTTTTGGGTGTGGTGAAAGGAAATGGTCCAATTTCATTTTTCTGCATGTGGCTGTCCAATTTTCCCAGCACCATTTATTGAAGAGGCTGTCTTTTTTCCATTGGACATTCTTTCCTGCTTTGTCGAAGATTAGTTGACCATAGAGTTGAGGGTCTATTTCTGGGCTCTCTATTCTGTTCCATTGATCTATGTGTCTGTTTTTGTGCCAGTACCATGCTGTCTTGATGATGACAGCTTTGTAATAGAGCTTGAAGTCCGGAATTGTGATGCCACCAACGTTGGCTTTCTTTTTCAATATCCCTTTGGCTATTCGAGGTCTTTTCTGGTTCCATATAAATTTTAGCATTATTTGTTCCATTTCGTTGAAAAAATGGATGGTACTTTGATAGGAATTGCATTAAATGTGTAGATTGCTTTAGGTAGCATAGACATTTTCACAATATTTATTCTTCCAATCCAGGAGCATGGAACATTTTTCCATTTCTTTGTGTCTTCCTCAATTTCTTTCATGAGTACTTTATAGTTTTCTGAGTATAGATTCTGTGCCTCTTTGGTTAGGTTTATTCCTAGGAATCGTATGGTTTTGGATGCAATTGTAAATGGGATTGACTCCTTAATTTCTCTTTCTTCTGTCTTGCTGTTGGTGTAGAGAAATGCAACTGATTTCTGTGCATTGATTTTATATCCTGACACTTTACTAAATTCCTGTATAAATTCTAGCAATTTTGGAGTGGAGTCTTTTGGGTTTTCCACATATAGTATCATATCATCTGCGAAGAGTGATAATTTGACTTCTTCTTTGCCGATTGGGATGCCTTTAATTTCCTTTTGTTGTCTGATTGCTGAGGCTAGGACCTCTAGTACTATGTTGAATAGCAGTGGTGATAATGGACATCCCTGCCGTGTTCCTGACCTTACCAGAAAAGCTTTCAGTTTTTCTCCATTGAGAATGATATTTGCGGTGGGTTTTTCATAGATGGCTTTGATGATATTGAGGTATGTGCCCTCTATCCCTACACTTTGAAGAGTTTTGATCAGGAAGGGATGTTGTACTTTGTCAAATGCTTTTTCAGCATCTATTGAGAGTATCATATGGTTCTTGTTCTTTCTTTTATTGATGTGTTGTATCACATTGACTGATTTGGATGTTGAACCAACCTTACAGCCTTGGAATAAATCCCACTTGTCGTGGTGAATAATCCTTTTAATGTACTGTTGAATCCTATTGGCTAGTATTTTGTTGAGTATTTTCGCATCTGTGTTCATCAAGGATATTGGTCTATAGCTCTCTTTTTTGATGGGCTCCTTGTCTCGTTTTTGGGATCAAGGTGATGCTGGCCTCATAAAATGAGTTTGGAAGTTTTCCTTCCATTTCTATTTTTTGGAACAGTTTCAGGAGAATAGGAATTAGTTCTTCTTTAAATGTTTGGTAGCATTCCCCCAGGAAGCCGTCTGGCCCTGGGCTTTTGTTTGTTTGGAGATTTTTAATGACTGTTTCAATCTCCTTACTGGTTATGGGTCTGTTCAGGCTTTCTACTTCTTCCTGGTTCAGTTGCGGTAGTTTATATGTTTCTAGGAATGCATCCATTTCTTCCAGATTGTCAAATTTATTGGCGTAGAGTTGCTCATAGTATGTTCTTATAATAGTTTGTATTTCTTTGGTGTTAGTTGTGATCTCTCCTCTTTCATTCATGATTTTATTTATTTGGGTCCTTTCTCTTTTCTTTTTGATAAGTCGGGCCAGGGGTTTATCAATTTTATTAATTCTTTCAAAGAACCAGCTCCTAGTTTCGTTGATTTGTTCTATTGTTTTTTTTGGTTTCTATTTCATTGATTTCTGCTCTGATCTTTATGATTTCTCTTCTCCTGCTGGGCTTAGGGTTTCTTTCTTGTTCTTTCTCCAGCTCCTTTAGGTGCAGGGTTAGGTTGTGTACCTGAGACCTTTCTTGTTTCTTGAGAAAGGTTTGTACTGCTATATATTTTCCTCTCAGGACTGCCTTTGTTGTGTCCCAGAGATTTTGAACTGTTGTATTTTTATTATCATTTGTTTCCATGATTTTTTTCAATTCCTCTTTAATTTCCCAGTTGACCCATTCATTCTTTAGAAGGATGCTGTTTAGTCTCCATGTATTTGGGTTCTTTCCAAACTTCCTTTTGTGGTTGAGTTCTAGCTTTAGAGCATTGTGGTCTGAAAATATGCAGGGAATGATCCCAATCTTTTGATACTGTTTGAGTCTTGATTTAGGACCGAGGATGTGATGTATTCTGGAGAATGTTCCATGTGCACTAGAGAAGAATGTGTATTCTGTTGCTTGGGGATGAAATGTTCTGAATATATCTGTGATGTCCATCTGGTCCAGTGTGTCGTTTAAGGCCTTTATTTCCTTGCTGATCTTTTGCTTGGATGACCTGTCCATTTCAGTGAGGGGAGTGTTAAAGTCCCCTACTATTATTGTTTTATTGTTGATGTGTTTCTTTGATTTTGTTATTAATTGGTTTATATAGCTGGCTGCTCCCACGTTGGGGGCATAGATATTTAAAATTGTTAAATCTTCTTGTTGGACATACCCTTTGAGTATGATATAGTGTCCTTCCTCATCTCTTATTATAGTCTTTGGCTTAAAATCTAATTGATCTGATATAAGGATTGCCACTCCTGCTTTCTTCTGATGTCCATTAGCATGGTAAATTCTTTTCCACCCCCTCAACTTTAAATCTGGAGGTGTCTTCGGGCTTAAAATGAGTTTCTTGGAGGCAACATATAGATGGGTTTTGTTTTTTTATCCATTCTGATACCCTGTGTCTTTTGACAGGGGCATTTAGCCCATTAACATTCAGGGTAACTATTGAGAGATATGAATTTAGTGCCATTGTATTGCCTGTAAGGTGACTGTTACTGTATATGGTCTCTGATCCTTTCTGATCTACCACTTGTAGGCTCTCTCTTTGCTTAGAGGACCCCTTTCAAGATTTCCTGTAGAGCTGGTTTGGTGTTTGCAAATTCTTTCAGTTGTTTGTCCTGGAAGCTTTTAATCTCTCCTTCTATTTTCAATGATAGCCTAGCTGGATATAGTATTCTGGGCAGCATGTTTTTCTCATTTAGTGCTCTGAAAATATCATGCCAGCTCTTTCTGGCCTGCCAGGTCTCTGTGGATAAGTCAGCTGCCAATCTAATATTTTTACCATTGTATGTTACAGACTTCTTTTCCCGGGCTGCTTTCAGGATTTTCTCTTTGTCACTGAGACTTGTAAATTTTACTATTAGGTGACGGGGTGTGGGCCTATTCTTATTGATTTTGAGGGGCGTTCTCTGAACCTCCTGAATTTTGATGCTCATTCCCTTTGCCATATTGGGGAAATTCTCCCCAATAATTCTCTCCAGTATACCTTCTGCTCCCCTCTCTCTTTCTTCTTCTTCTGGAATCCCAATTATTCTAATGTTGTTTCGTCTTATGGTGTCACTTATCTCTCGAATTCTCCCCTCGTGGTCCAGTAGCTGTTTGTCCCTCTTTTGCTCAGCTTCTTTATTCTCTGTCACTTGGTCTTCTATATCACTAATTCTTTCTTCTGCCTCATTTATCCTAGCAGTGAGAGCCTCCATTTTTGATTGCACCTCATTAATAGCTTTTTTGATTTCAACTTGGTTAGATTTTAGTTCTTTTATTTCTCCAGAAAGGGCTTTTATATCTCGAGAGTTTCTTTAACAACTTCCATGCCTTTTTCGAGCCCAGCTAGAACCTTGAGAATTGTCATTCTGAACTCTAGATCTGATATATTACCAATGTCTGTATTGATTAGGTCCCTAGCCTTCGGTACTGCCTCTTGTTCTTTTTTTTGTGTTGAATTTTTCCGTCTTGTCATTTTGTCCAGATAAGAGTATATGAAGGGGCAAGTAAAATACTAAAAGGGTGGCAACAACCCCAGGAAAATATGCTTTAACCAAATTAGAAGAGATCCAAAATCGTGAGGGGGGAGAAAGGGGATAAAAAGAGGTTCATAAAGGAAGAAAGAAAAAAAAAAGAAAACAGAAAAATAAAAGAAAAGAAAAGAATTTAAAAAAAAAAGAAAACACCTAAGAAAAATGTAAAAAAGAAAAAATATGTATATTAGATAAACTAGTAAAAAATCGTTAAGAAAGAAAAAGGTAACAGTTAAAAAAAAATGTTACCCGAAGGCGAGAAAAAAAAAACCAAAAATGAAAAAGAAAAAAATTAAATTAACTGCAAGACTAAAAAAAATCACAGGGAAAAAGCCATGAGCTCCGTGCTTGGCTTTCTCCTCCTCTGGAATTCTGCTGCTCTTTTTGGTATTGAAACCGCACTCCTTGGTAGGTGAATTTGGTCTCGGCTGGATTTCTTGTTGATCTTCTCGGGGAGGGGACTGGCCGTTGCCCCATGCCGAATTGCACCGCCCTTACCGGGGCCCAGACCAGGGTGAGTAATTGCTCGAGTTTGCTTTCAGGAGCTTTTGTTCCCTGAGCGCTTTCCGTAGAGTTCCGGAGGACGGGAATACAAATGGCAGCCTCCTGGTCTCCGGCCCAGAGGAGCCGAGAGCCCAGGGCCCCACTCCTCAGTGCGCCCTCAGAGAACAGCGCCCAGTTAGTCCGTCTGCCTGACCTCCGGCCGCGCTCCGAGCTCACCGAGCCTGCGACCGCTTCAAGGTAACACCGAGTTGTGAGCTTACTGTCGGCTCTGTCTCTGTAGCCGGCTTTCCCATTCCAATACCCGCAAGCTCTGCGACACTCAGACACCCCCGATCCTTCTGTGACCCTGCAGGACCTGAGGCCATGCTGACCCCGCGTGGGCTTCGCCCCGGTTTAGCCTCTGGCGTGATGTCCCTCAGCGGAACAGACTTTTAAAAGTCCTGATTTATTGCGCGGTTGCTCTGTCGCTTGCCGGGAGCCGGCCCCTCCCCCGGGGTCTATCTTCCTGTCGCTTTGGATTCACCTCTCCGCCCGTCCTACCTTTCAGAAAGTGGTTGTGTTTCTGTTTCCAGAATTGCCGTTCTTCTTCTCTTCTATCTGCTGATGGATTTTCAGGTGTTTGCAATCTTTAGATAAGCTATCTATCTGATCTCTGGCTAGCTGAAGCAGTCTCAGCCTGCTACTTCTCCGCCATCTTGACTCCTCCTCCTGGATTATACTTTTAATGTCGTATCCAAGAAACTAATCTAAGGGTTAAGATTTTGCCCTCTGTTTTTTCCTAGAAGTTTTATAGTTTTAGGTATACACTTAGATTTGTTTACCACTTTGAGTTGATTTTATATGTGGTATGAGGTATGAATTGAGGTTCTTATTTGCACTGGATATTTGATTGCCCTAGCAGCCTTCTTTTTTTTTTTTTTTTTAAGATTTTATTTATTTATTTGACAGAGAGAGGCACAGCGATAGAGGAACACAGGCAGGGGGAGTGGGAGAAGGAGAAGGATACTTCTTGCAGAGCAGGGAGCCCAATGCAGGGCTCCATCCCAGAACCCTGGGATCATGACCTTAGTCAAAGGCAGACACTTAGTAACTGTGCCACACAGGCGCCCTTCGGAAGCACCCTTTGTTCATAAGACTATTCTTTCACCATTAAATTACAGCTCTGCAGCAAAAAATAATAAATAAATAAAATTTAAATTAAAATTTAAAAAAATAAAAAATTTTAAAAAGTTTAAAATGAGGCTGAGGAACCAAATAGTTTTTTTTTTTTTTTTGGATTAAGGACTATCTTCTTTTTATTTTCCTTTCAATTTCTTTTTTATTTTTTAAAGATTTTATTTATTTATATGACCGAGATCATAAGTAGGCAGAGCAGCAGGCAGAGAGAGGGGGAAGCAGGCTCCCTGCTGAGTAGAGAGCGCAATATGGGCCTCAATTCAGTGCTGGATCCCAGGACCCTGAGAACATGACCTGAGCTGAAGGCAGAGGCTTAAGCCACTGAGCCACCTAGGTGCCCCTAGATATTTTTCAAAAAAAGACATACACGTGCCTTTTTTCCTCTTCTTAATATGAGCATTTTATAATGGAAATTTCTCTGTAAGCACAGCTTGATCTGCATCCCAGATATATTGATACATTATATTTTCATTTTAATTCAATTCAAAATATATTAATTACCTTTGCAGTTTTCCACTTGAATCCATATATTATTTAACAATTATTTTATTTAACTTTCAGTAATTCAGGAAAATCTTGTTATTTTTCTGTTATTGATACCAAGTTTAGTTTGGTCAAAGAATATATTTCCTATGATTTTAATTCTCTTAAAGCTCATTTTATGAGTCTATTTTGGTAAATGTCTCATGTGTATTAAGAAAAAATAGTTATTCTGCTGATGTTGGATGGTTTGCTGTTTAAATGTCTTTTATATCAAGATTTTCCATTTCTGGGGCACTTGGGTGGCTCAGTGGGTTAGGCCTCTGCCTTCGGCCCAGGTCATGATCTCAGGGCCCTGGGATCGAGCCCCTCATCAGGCTCTCTACTCAGCGGAGAGCCTGCTTCCTCCTCTCTCTCTCTGCCGGCCTCTCTGCTTATTTGTGATCTCTGTCTGTCAAATAAATAAATAAAATCTTAAACAAAAAAAAAGATTTTCCATTTCTTCCATCTACTGAAAGAAGAGTGTTAAAGTCTTCAATTATAATTGTGGACTTAGCTCTTTGTTTATATTTTATCCTAAAACACTAACCAAAATACAGAGATTGTTAGTTTGGTTAAAAGAACAAAACCAAACTATTGCTTGCCAGAAACCCACTCACAACATAATGAAAAATATAAGTTAAAAGGAAAAAGATGGAAAAGTTACACCACAGAAACACTCATCAAAAGGAGAGATAGGTGGCTATAATTATATCAGCCTAAACTTCAGGACAAGAAAATTACCAGAAATTAACTAGAACATTGCATAATGATAAAAGGTTCAAATCACCAAGAGGAAAAAACAATCCTAAATATGTGTATATCTAACAAAAGAGCTTCAAGATACACAAAGCACTGTTTTCTTGCTTGTTTGCTTTTATTTTTGACACTTTTAAACTGAAGTGTTGAGGCGCCTGGGTGGCTCAGTGGGTTAAAGCCTCTGCCTTCGGCTCAGGTCATGATCCCAGGGTCCTGGGATCAAGCCCCACATCGGGTTCTCTGCTCAGCAGGGAGCCTGCTTCCTCCTCTCTCTCTCTCTCTGCCTGCCTCTCTGCCTGCCTCTCTGCCTACCTGTGATCTCTGTCTGTCAAATAAATAAATAAAAATCTTTAAAAAATAAACTGAAGTGTTATTTATATACTACATATCTATTTTAAGCGTACAGTTGGATAAATTTTAATAATTGTATATAGTTGTGTAGCCACTTCCACAATCAAGATATACTATAGTTACCTTACCCTAAAAAGCCCTTTTACTCTTTGCACTTTATCCTATACCTTGCAGCCCATCTTTTCCCCCTGCTCCCCGGTCATAGGCCATCACTGAATGCTTTCTGTTATGCAATTTTCATAATTTCTACAATTTCATAGGAAAGAGATCATTTATAAATAAATGAGATAAAAAAGACATAAATAACCTTTTTTATTGGATTTCTTTTACTGAAAATGCTTTTTTATAGTAATCAATGTTATGTTCATTAATATTTTATTCCTATCTCTAAGTAGTATTGCACGGCTTAATCATGCTAGTTTACTGTTCAACAATTGATGGATCTTTGAGTTGTCTCCAGGTTTTAATTAATATGAATAGTCCTCATACAAGTACTTGCAAACCAATCTTTGTGGTGACAAATGTAATTTCTCTTGGAGAAATACCTAGATTGAAATTGCTTGGTTATATGAAAAATAAAGGTTTAACTTTTAAAATATAGCCATTTTGTTTCCCAAATGCTGAATTTTTAAAAATGCTTTACCATTTTGCCCTTTTTTTTTTTAAAGATTTTATTTATTTACTTGACAGACAGAGATCACAAGTAGACAGAGAGACAGACAGACAGGAGGAAGCAGGCTCCCTGCAGAACAGAGAGCCTGGTGTGGGGCTCGATCCCAGGACCCTGGAACTGTGGTATGAGCCAAAGGCAGAGGCTTTAACCCACTGAGCCACCCAGGCGCCCCTACCATTTTGCCCTTTTACTTACAATGGCTGGCAGTTCTACTTATTATACATCGTTGTCAATAACTGGTATTAATAGGCTTCTGAACTTATATCTAGTGGGTGTGTATTTCTATCTCATTTTTTATTTTAATTTGCATTTCTTTGATGTCCGGTCATCTTTTCGTGCACTTATAGGCCATTCTTACATGTTTATATATCATTTATGTAATGTGTTCAAAGCTTTGCCCACTTTTGGGGGTGTATTTGCCTGTTCATTATTGAATCATAAGAGTCTTTATATACAGAGAATACAAACTCTTGATAGATATATGCTTTGTAGATATCTTCTATTAGCCTGTGTCTTGTTCTTTTGTTTATTTAATTCTGTCCTGTAAGAACTAAAGTTTTTAATCCTTAATGAAATTAACTTTGTCATCTTGTTCACATTTTATGCTTTTAGTGTCCTAAGGAAAAAAAAAAAAACTCTAAAAAAATAAATCTCTGCCTAACCCAATTAAACAGATATTTTCTTTTCTTTTCTTCTATAAGTTTAATAGTTCATATTTAACATGTAAATCTATGGTCCAATTTTGTTTAATTTTTGTCTGTGGTGTAAGGTAAGGATAGAAGTCCCTAAATTTTTCTTTACAGATCTTCAGTTCTTCTATCACCAATTTTGTAAAGACCATTTTTCCCCATTGACAACTTTGTTGAAAATCAGTTGACTTTATAAGTGTAAGTTTTTTATTTATTTCTGGACAGTTTATTCTGTCCCATTGTCTTTTATATCCTTTTGCCAATAGCACATACTATAGCTTTATGGTAATCTTGGAAAAAGGTAGTTTAAAACTACCAATTTTGTTTTTCAAAAAAATTTTTGGCTTTTTTTTTTTAAGGTCCATTGACTTTCTGTGTAATTTTTGTTTTGTTTTTTAGTTTTTGAGTATTTTGCTACACAAAACCTCTGGGTATACAATTTAAAAACCTAGGGGAATGGAGAAAGGGACCACCATATATTTGAAAAAGAGGCATTTGATCTCAAGTAAGAAGGATAGAAGAAGGGATGCCTGGGTGGCTCAGTTGGTTGGATGACTGCCTTCGGCTCAGGTCATGATCCTGGAGTCCCGGGATTGAGTCCCGCATCTGGCTCCCAGCTCCACGGGTAGTCTGCTTCTCTCTCTGACCTTCTCCTCGCTTGTGCTCTCTCTCACTGTCTCTCTCTCAAATAAATAAAATCTTTAAAAATATATATATATAAAAAAGAAGGATAGAAGAAATGTGAAAAAAAAAAAAAGGTTGAGAGAATGTCTAGCTCTATTGAGAATGATCATCCACTGTCAGAATAGAAAAGGAAAGTTCAGGCTGGTCTACAGGTATGCCAGGATGAGAAAACCAGGATAGGTAGATTTAAGAATGACTATGCTTTCTAATCTGACTGTTCCTATGTAAACACATGTTCAAGAGAAAATCCTTAAAATTAACATGTCTCTGGGTCCACACGTAAAAATCTTGGAATTTGCCATTCTATTTTTAACAAGTAAGAAACTGAAACAGACTAACATAACAACTTTTCTTGGATCTGTAAGAGAAAGGAGAATACAGGGCAAACTGCTGCCCCCAAGACTGGAGAGACAGACAAGAGAATATGAGGAATCACGGCTTACCAGAGCTGAGAATCATGAGAAGAAACTGCTGCTGGAATCCATATCCTAGGAAACCCCAAGCTGTAACTGATGAAATGCTGGAGGCTCAGTGTAGACACCTCTGAGAGTTAAAAAGTCCAGAGGAACCCAGTCATAGGGGAGCCCCACAGTTTTGTGAGATTTTCTTCACAGTGAATATCAGAGGAAAATCCCCTAATGCCTTTGGCAGGAAAAGGAGGAAAGTAACAGCTTTGAAGTAAACCAGAGCACTCTGGTCTTAATAAGACAGCCCTCAGGAGAGTTAAAGAGAGCCTTGTTTAAGAGAGTATAACCATGGGTCACCTGGGTGGCTCTGGTGGTTAAACATCTGCCTTCGTTCAGGTCATGATCTCCAGGTCCTGGGATTGAGTACCATGTCAGGCTTCCCCCAGTTCAGCGGGAGATTGCTTCTCCCTTTCCCCATACCTCTCCCTCTGCTTGTGTACTCTCTCTCTCTCTCAAATGAATAAATAAAATCTTTAGAATAAATAAACAAACAAACCAATAAATAAATAAGAGAGCCTAAACTGCAGGGATGTCATCAGAACCTTATTGACCTGGGGCGAAGGAACCTGGTCAACTTCAGTCAGCTGTGGCCTTTCATGTGGGGGAAGGGAAATACCTAAGGCCCGCACCCACTAACCATCCTTTCTTTCTTTTCTTTTCTTTTTTTTTTTTTTTTTTTAAAGATTTTTGTTTATTTATTTCACTGACAGAGATCCCAAGTAGGCAGAGGCAGGCAGAGAGAGAGGAAGGGAAGCAATCTCCCCGCTGAGCAGAGAGCCCGTTGTGGGGCTCAATCCCAGGACCGGGGGATCATAACCTGAGCCAAAGGCAGAGGCTTTAACCCACTGAGCCACCCAGGGGCCCCTACCCATCCTGTCTTAGCTAATGGGGAAGAAATAAAGAGCTGAGAAACACTTGTGAGGTTCACCCTGTAGGCATAGGCTCTATAAAAGACTTGAGACCAAATTATAGAACATGTCTCATCCTCTCAACTTCCAACACCACATTATTAAAGCCTTATTTACCTTAGTTCCTTTACCCAATATATCATCTCTGGCTACCAAGAAGAAATTACAAGGCACAGTAAGAAACAAAAATCACAATTTGAAGACACAAACCAAGTGTCAGAACCTGAGTCAGCTACAGCAGGGATATGGGATTATTAGACCAGAATTTAAAACAACTGTGATTAATATGTTTAGGGCCTTAGTGGATTAAAAAAAAATTCTTTTTTAAAATTCCTAATTAGTGTAATAAATAACAATTTGGAATAACAGTAGCAACAATGTATTTAATTGCATGTGCTTAGTATACATACATGTATATAATATGTATATAAGATGTGTTTATGGACATTTTAACAACATTTGTTCTCCCCATCCATGAGCATGGAGTATATTTCCATTTGCTTGTGCTATCTTCAGTTTCTCTCATCAATGTTTCATAGTTTGCAGAGATAAGTCTTTTACCTCCTTGGTTAAGTGTTCCTAGGTATTTTATTATTTCTGGTGCAACTATAAATGGGACTGTTTTCTTAATTTATCTTTCTGCTACCTCATTATTAGTATATAGAAACAATAGATTTCTACATATTAATTTTGTATCTTGCAACCTTATAGAATTTATCAGTTCTCATAGTTTTTTGTGTGGACTCTTTAGGGTTTTCTGTATATACTATTATGTCATCTACAAATAGTGAAAGATTTACTTCTTCCTTATCAATTTGGATGCCTTTTATTCCTTCCTCTTGTCTGACTGTGGTGGTGAGGACTTCCAGTACTTTGCTGAATAAAAGTTGTGAGAGTGGATATTCTCATCTTGTTCCTGATCTCAGAGGAAGAGCTCTCAGTTTTTCACCACTGAGAAATATGTTAGCTGTGGGCTTTTCATAAATACCTTTTATTGTGAAGAGGTATGTTCCCTCTAAACCTACTTTGTTGAGGGTTTTTTATCATGAATGGATGTTATACTTTGTCAAATGTTTTCTTTCTGCATCTACTGAGATAATCATATGGTTTTTATCCTTTCTGTTGTTAACATATCACATTGATTAACTTTAGAATATTCAATCACCTCTGCAGTCCAGGAATAAATCCCACTTGATTGTGGTGAATGATTTTTATAATGTGTTGTTGGATCTGTTTGCTAATATTTTGTTGAGGATTTTTGCATCTATGTTCATCAGAGATACTGAACTATAGTTATCTTTTTTTGTAGTGTCTTTATCTGGTTTTGGTATCAGGATAATGCCAACCTCATAGAATGAATTTGGAAGTTTTCTTTCCTTTTCTGTTTTTTGTTTTGTTTTGTTTTTATTTTTGGAATAGTTTGAGAAGAATAGGAATTAACTCTTCTTTAAATGCTTGGTATAATTCACCTATAAAGTTGTCTGGGAGTTTTTTGATTACTGATTCAATGTCATCACTGGTATTTCAATCTGTTCAAATTTTTCATTTCTTCCTAATTCAGTTTTGGGAAGTTATATGTTTCCAGGAATTTATCCATTTCTTCTACACTGATCAATTTGTTGACGTGTAATTTTATCATAATATTCTCTTATATTAAAATGCCCATACCACCAAAAGCAATCTACAGAATTAAAGTAGTCCCTATCAAAATACCAGCAGCTTTTTTTCCCCCACAGAATTAGAACAAATAATCCTAAATTTTGTATGGAACCACACGAGAAACAAAAACAAAACAATATACCAAATAGCCAAAGCAATCTTGAAAAAAACAAAACCTAAGGTATCACAACCTCAGATTTCAAGATATACTATAGAGCTGTAGTAATCAAAACACTACAGTGCTAACACATAAATAGACACATCGATCTATGGAATGGAATAGAGAGCCTGGAAGTAAATTCATGATGGTCGTTCAATTGTCAGCAAAGGAAGCAAGAATATGTAATGGGAAAAAAGTACTCTCTTAAAAAAATGATGTTGGGAAAACTGGAGAGGTACATGCAAATGAAACTGGACCACTTTCTTACACCATATACTGAAATAAACTCAAAATGGATTACGGACCTAAACATAAGACCTGAAACCATGTAAGTCCTAGAAGAGAGCACAGGCAGTAATTTCTCTGACACTAACCATAACAAGATCTTTCTAGATACGTCTCCTGAGACAAGGTAACAAGCAAAATTAAACTCTTGGGACTATCTCAAAATAAAGTTTCTGTACAGTAAAATAAATTACCAACAAAACTAAGAGACAACCTACTGAATGGGAGAAGTTATTTCAGTTTGTCCTGAAACATTACAGGTTTGAACCACAGAGGTCCAATTATACAGGGCTTTTTAGTAATCTAGTTGAACCACGAACAACAGGAGGTGAGAGGTGGTAGCCCCCTTGTAGTAAAAAATCTGCCTAGAACTTCTGATTCCCCAAAAAGGTAACTACCACTAGCCTACTCTTGGCTAGAAACCTTACTGGTAACATAGTTGATTAACACATATTTTTTTACATTATATGTATAATATACTGTATTCTTTCTTTTTTTTTTAATTTTTTTTTTTAAAAGACTTTATTTATTTACTTGTCAGAGAGAGAGAGAGAGAAACCACGCGAGGGAGCACAGGCAGACAGAGCGGCAGGCAGAGGGAGAAGCAGGCTTCCTGCCAAACTAGGAGCCTGATGTGGGACTCAATCCCAGGACACTGGGATTATGACCTGAACCGAAGGCAGCTGCTTAACCAACTGAGCCACCCAGGTGTCCCAATGTACTGTGTTCTTAAAATAGGCTAGAGCGGGGTGTCTGGGTGGCTCAGTGGGTTAAAGCCTCTGACTTCAGCTCAGGTCATGATCCCAGGGTCCTGGGATTGAGCCCCGCATTGGGCTTTCTGCTCAGTGGGGAACCTGCTTCCTCCAATCTCTCTCTCTGCCTGCCTCTCTGTCTACTTGTAATCTCTGCCTGTCAAATAAATAAATAAATTTTTTTTCAATAAATAAATAAATAAATAAATAATATAGGCTAGAGAATAGAATATGTTCTTAAGAAAATCATAAGGAAGAGAAAATGCATTTGCAGTACCATAGGTATATTTATTAAAAAAAATCGGAACATCGGCAGGCCAGGTGGGACTGGGACAGAGGCCGGCTCTATGGAAGGTATGGCCCACAGCCCCATAGCTTCAGCTCAATAGCAGCACCTGCCAGGTGGGTCCACGGGTGGTGACAGCAGCCCTGAGGCCTGGTACAAGGGCTCCATCTGCCTGGAGGTGTACCACCAGCCGTGGCCATTGGCAGCTGTGCATGTGAGTGTGCCTGCTTCCGGGAGGCCACGGGGCCAGGGCACCACTGCAGGGAGGGTCTGTGTTCCTCTGCTTTCCCAGCACAGCTCTGGAGCCCTACATGCGGAGAACTGGAGAGGGGGGCTGTAGAATACAGGGCTCCCACACAATGCCATCTTTACCCTCTGGACACATTCCTCTAGTTCAGCCCAGCCTCTGCTCAGTGGCCCCAGGCATGAGACCTGAGCATTCCAACAGTATATACATGGTGACCTGCAGCCCTGCCAGGTTCTGGGGCTACCAGGGTCTGCCAACAGCCTCAGTGTCCCTGGGCACTCAGGGGCAACTTCTGCACTGTCCCTTTCCATTCAGTCCAGTGGAAATCTGAATGGGCAGGTGCAAATAAATGCCTTGTGGCTTTTGCTGTCAAAAAAGAAAAATCTGCATATAAGTGGACCCACACAGTTCAAATCGCTGTTGTTCGAGGGTCAGCTATACAATACTGCAATGTATTTTCTCTTCCTTAGGATATATTTTTTTAACATTTTCTTTTCCCTAGCTTACTTTATTGTAAGAATACAGTATATAATACATAATAACATACATAATATGTGTTAATTGCCACATAAACTTTTGATAAGAGTTAGGACTTTTCATTATACCTTTGACCTGTCTAGCATTTCTTTTGTTGCTTTCATCTGGCCCCCATGGATCTTTTTCTAGAACCTCTTGATAAATCAGTGAGTTGGTGTAGGCTATGGCTGGAAGTCAGTTTGTTCATTTCTCCCTTGGAATGTACCTTTAACTCTCAGCTTTATCAGCCTCCTTAATGTGCAGAGAGCTTTACCTTTGTTCAGGTTCCAAATAGTAAGCATTTCTCATACCCTGTCCAATGCGGGTCACTTTTAGCCTTTTACACCACAGTTAAACTCTCCACTACCTGATGCTACTTCCAGATCCACAGCTCAGTGGGCCCATGGTTTGTTTGTTTTTTGTAAGATGTATTTATTTATTTGGGAGACAGAGATAGAGAGAGCAGAGGGAGGGGTGGAAGGTGAGGGAGAAAAGCAGACTTCATGTTGAGCAGGGAGCTGGAGGCAGGGCTGGATTTCATGCCCATGAGATTATAACCTGACTCAAAATCAAGAGTTGGATGCTTAACCAACTGAGCCACCCAGGGGCCCCGGCCCATAGTTTTTTCAGAACTTTCTGCTTTGTCTTCCATTTCCACTTTTGGTACACTGAAACGTTTACCTTGTTCATTTTCTTTATCTTTGTTATGTGATTAAAGCTGGCAGGTCAGGGGACACCTCAAGCATGGAACTTTCAACACCATATTAATTAAACATCTCATCAATTTATTTTACAAGTCTGCTTACAACGTTTAAAATACAGCCTTTAAGGGATGTCTGGGTGGCTCAGTTGGTTAAGGGCTGCCTTTGGCTCAGGTAATGATCCCAGGGTCCTCAGACTGAGTCCCATATCAGGCTCCCTGGTCAGCAGGGATCCTGCTTCTTCTTCTGTTTTCTCTCTCTCTGACAAATAAATAAGTAAAGAAAATCTTAAAATATATATATGTATATACATATATATATATATATATAGAGAGAGAGAGAGAGAGAGAGAGAGAAAACGCACCTTCTTTTCCATTATACTGCAAATAGTTTCCAATAGCTTGGCATTGAGTCTTAGGCAAATCATTTCAATAAAAACATACTTTAAATTAATTCACTTTATCTGAATCTAGAATTTGTTGGCTAACACAGCATGATCTTTCCTATTTATAAGAATGATAATTCTATTTGCATTCTTTACTGAATGTCTAGTTAATAAATGTTTTCTTTGCACCAATTCCAAGGCTATGTTGTTGCCATTTTTCAAACAAGGCCACTAAAAATCTTCATTTTCTGAGAAAAATCTGATCTGAATCAATGAATGCCTCCATAATTATAATGAAAATATTTTCATGACAATGAAATCCTAAACATTAGTTTTATTAAAGTGCAGTACTTCAGAAGGAAATATGTACTAATTATCAAAACAAAGGATTTTATCTTTTTGCTTACATATGTTAAGTATGACTTTTTGGTGGAGGAAAGGGAGGATGGAAGACAACTTTTTAATTCTAATATTATGCAGCACTCAAATAAGTATTATATGAACAGCTTTACATGAATAGTTTCTGATTAAGATGTTTAGGGGCCTGGAATATTTTTATGACAAAAAATCTGTTTATATTTCAAGTGAAACTGCATATATTCGATACAAATATTGTCTCACACTTTAACATCCAGTGTCCATACAGAAGTGCAAATCACTTGCAGGCTATACAAGGAACTGGAATGCACAAAGTTTTTTTGTGCTTCCCCCCCCACAAGTTTTTTGTTTGATATTTTCATCAACTTGGTGTGTACCAAGTGTTAGAGATATTTACAATAGTAAAGTATATCGACATGTCTAGTGTACCATTCTGCATCTTGTAGACCTTAATAATCTAACCTGAATGACTACATGTGATTTTCCATAGTAATAATTCATAGAGAAAAGGAAAACGTTCCATTTCATTCTTTATCATTGGTATGGACAGGAAATATTTTGCTGTTAGACCACAAGGATTTTTTTTTTCCTTGTGACTCGAGGAAAACAGCATCCAGACCAATTAAAAAGCTGTTCTTTCCCTGTTAGTTTAAGAAGTCAGCACCCACACATCACTGTGGTGTTCAGCTTTCAGTTATTAACAGCTCTCTTGACATCTTATTAAACTGGAGAGGCTTTCAGACCCAAGATTAAATGGCATGTATGAATCTCTTTATATTATTTGAAATATATATTCTATCCACATAAACTACTATTTCTATTATCTTAATTTTGTACAGCACAATAAATTATGTGAATTATTACTCATAGGCCCTCAAAGAGGGTCATTTTTCAAAAAGGAAGTAGCCACATAATAAAAAGTTTAAAGCAAAATCACAAAAGAAAAAGTCTCTAATCATTAAAAATGCTTTTTTAAATTTTTTATTTTTATTCATTCATTCATTTATTTATTAAAGATTTTATTTATTTATTTGAGAGAGCGAGAGAGAGCATGAGAGGGGAGAAGGTCAGAGGGAGAAACAGACTCCCCGCAGAGCTGGGAGCCTGATGCAGGGCTCGATTCTGGAACTCTGCGATCACAACCTGAGCTGAAGGCAGTAGCTTAACCAACTGAGCCATGAAGGGGCCCCACTTTTTTTTTTCTTTTTTTAATTTGGAGGAAGATGAGGCACATCAGACATCAGCTATTTTCTATCATAATCTAAGACACACAGTGGAATAAATCATAAATCTCAATTCTACATGATAGATTCCCTCCTCCCAGGAGTAAAAGTATGCTTGTAGTACCCATATTTAGAAAGGGAATCTTTTTTTTTTATTTTTTATTTTTTAAATATTTTATTTATTTGACAGAGAGAGAGATTGAGATCACAAGTAGACAGAGAGGCAGGCAAAGAGAGAGGGTAAGTAGGCTCCCTGCTGAGCAGAGAGACTGATGAGGGGCTTGATCCTAGGATCCGGAAATCATGGCCTGAGGCTTAACCCACTGAGCCACCCAAGGCCCCGTTCTTCTTTTTCTTTAAAAATTTAATTTAGTGAGGTATAATTTACATACAATAAGATGCATATACTTTAATTATAGAGTTTGATAAGTTTTTATAAATTCATACATGCATAGACATACACACACTGACCTGACAATAATATACAGAATATTTTTATCACCACAGATATTCCTTCATGTCAACTAGAGTCAATCCCCAATCTCCATCCTTGGCTCCAGACAATTGCTATCATACTTACACTTTATCATTAAAAAATGTTTCCTAGACTTTGACACAAGGTGGTCAAATGTATATATCACTTTGTACCTGGCTTATTTCAGTAAATGTATTTTTTAAAATTAACTTTCCATTATAGGATAATTTTAGATTCACAAAAGAATTGCAAAGATGGTACCCCACACCCAGCTTCTCCTATTAAAATCTTACATTAATTAAAATGTAATTAATGTAATTACTATGGTACGTTTGTTACAACTAATGAACCCGTATTGGTACATTAGTATTAATTAAAGTCATATTTTATGTACATTTCCTTACTCTTTAACCTAATGTCCTTTTTTTCAGTTACAGGAGCCCATCCAGAATATTGCATTCCATTGACTCATGGCATTTAGTTGTCATGTCTCTTCTCTGTACCACTTTCTCAGATTTTTCTTGTCTTTGATGACTTGACAGATTTGAAAAATACTGCTCAGCTATTTTGAAGAATGTTCCTCAGCTGGGACGTTTCTGACATTTTCTCATGCTTACAAAGTGGTTAGGGGTTTGGAGTGGAAGACCACAGAAATAAAGTGCCATTCACATCACATGCTATCAACATGACTTTCTTCGTTGATGTTTACTTTAATCACCTGAGGTAGTGATTGTCGGATTTCTCCAACGTAAAGTAAATCTCCCCACCCTGCACATCACCTGTCACTTGCATGCTGCACTCTTGGGGAGGAAGTCACTAACTGCATGCTATACTTACAGAATGGGGAATCATGCCCCAATCCTTCAGTATGGAATACCAACATAAATTATCTAGAATTCTGTGTAGATTTATTTATTATCCCATTTAGTTCTTTGATAAATCACTTATTTCTATCAGTATGGACTCATGCACATTTAGCTTAAACTTTGAGTTATAATACAACACTATGCTATTAATTTTGTTCCAGTTTTGGCCTTCTGGAGCTCTTTCAACTGGCTCTTTTTCCACTTGATATACTCCTATTATTGTAGTTTTTCTGTTTTGTTTTGGTTAAGCTGGGTTTTAGTTTTTATTTTTGAAGCTACCTTACTTGCTGTAACAAGATTCTCCAACCTTGTATATTCTCTGCTATAGCCCTGAATCTGTCATTTTACCAGTAAGTGCATATTGCCAGCATGTACCATGGAATGGTATGAGAATGATACTTTATCTGTGTGGTTTTCTCTCAAAACCTAAAATCACAATCTAAACATGAGAAAAATTGGAGAATGTTACTAGATACAAAGAGCTAGATGGCTCATTTACTGTGATATATCATCACTTCAAGGCCTTCTCTATGGATATACAAGTCATCTATCTATTTCTATATGTATCTATCTGTATCTATATTGAATTCTATGTAAAGTTGTACATGCCTCCACTCTAATCCATTACTATGTGGATAATTTTAGCCATTTCCCATTGCTTATTAGTAAACTCCCACTCCAGCAGTAATAAACTTGATTTACCTCACTTTTTCTCTTTGCCCCTTCAGTGATGCTGTTTCATAGCAACTGAATTACTGGTATATATATAAAGGTACAATTAACTGGGCCTGGGGGATGAGGTATTTTGCAAATTAAGAGTTATAGTTTCATGTATGTTAAACTGAAGATACTTATTAAAAATCCAGGGGAAACATCAAGTAAATTGTCAACAAATGTTAACCATTTGTCTGGTATGTGAATTGCAATTATTTTCTTCCAGTCAAAGTTTATCTTTGAATTTGATTATGATATAATTATATGTAATTTTGTATTTGTATGTTATATTTAAATATATATAACATATTTTATAGGGGAATTAAAATAAATTTTCTTTATATCCTTCTATTTCTTCCAATTGGTATTTGAAATTAAGACATGCTCTGGGTGCTTTAAAGCTGTGTAGCAGAATAATTTTTTTTTTTAAGATTTTATTTATTTATTTGACAGAGAGAGATCAGAAGTAGGCAGAGAGGCAGGCAGAGAGAGAGAGAGGGAAGCAGGCTCCCTGCTGAGCAGAGAGCCCGATGTGGGACTTGATCCCAGGACTCTGAGGTCATGACCTGAGCCGAAGGCAGCGGCTTAACCCACTGAGCCATCCAGGCGCCCCAGCAGAATAATTTTGAATTCCATTTAGCAAATTTCCTTGTAATCATCGTATTTTCTATCTAATTATGATGAAATTTTGCTCTAAGTAGTTAAGATCTATTATGTCTGTGGTTAAGATCCATTATGTCTATATACAAAAGTCAAGATCAAGAACAGTCTAAGAGCACACAACTGTTCCTACTCCAAGCACTGTATGAGTGAAGAGATCTTTGGTTAGCTACTCCTATTTACCTATATCCTCAACTACCCAAAGTTAAGAAGTAAACAATCTTATTTCTTGAGTGACTTAATGTACTGCATTGTTATCTCTTCCTTCCTTTATAAATGTACTGGTCTACTGGTATATTAGTTAATTTACTTGAGGTTCTATTTTTCAGAATATTAAATTTATAATAAAATTGCACATCTAAAGTATAATATGTAGGAAATAGGTTAAAATAGCCACAAATCATCTGAGTATATTACAAAATGAAAGCTGAGCTCATACGTCAAACAGCTCAAACAGTTGCCTTTTAATCAATGGTGATAATCTTGACATCACTAGGTTAACACTTTCATGGGAACAATAAAAGTCAATTTATTGCTCACCAGGAAAAAATACACAAGGTAAGCGAGAAAAAAAATATTTTTTTTAACATAAAAGACACTATGACAGGAGCTACAGGAATGCTATGCACAATTTTAATATGGATTCTCATCTAAAGGGGAGCAGAAGGAAATTTGAAGAGCAGCTCAGTTTACATAATGACTCTATAGATGTGATACTTTGGTAGTATTATACTTTATGTGACATGATCTAGATGGTATAAAAAATAATAAGAACATGTTTATAACAGGCAAAATTATGCCATAGAAAGCTCTGAAAGAATAAGAACTTGTCACATAAGTTGTGCCAAAATGAAAAATATAGTCCTTTGTGGTTGACATATAAATACCATTCAGGCCTCCCACTTTTTTCTGGGCTTATTAGCCGTCAAGTAAATTCCATTTGGTATTTTTCCAGCAGAAATTATATATAGGCAAAGTGAAGTCTCTCCATCAGATATACATACTTTCAAATAAACGTGAATATGCTTAATTTATCTATTAGTAAGTGAGACCTGTTTCAACCGGTCCCCTAAAGTGAGCTAATTATCTACCAGAACATTCTGAACACCCATGAAACCAGCCTGAGATATAGGATTATACACTTCTGGATCTCTACAGGGGCAGAAGATGCCAGTGGACAGGTAAGGTGGAGTGGGAATGATCAGAGTGCTATCAGAGGATAAACAAAAAAGGAATGGAGCCACCAGAAGCATACCATTGGAGAGTAATACCCCAATACAAAAGTGCTCTGTGATTGAGGACCAGAGTCTAGTTAAAAGCACCCAAAAAGAGCAAAAAGATCTTAAAGGGCAGCTGGTGGCATCAGGCGGTCACAGGCATGGTCCTAAACCCACAGACCCAGGATGGCCACTGCAAGTGACCACCCATGCCAGAGAGAGTGTGGCTGTGGAGTCTCCTGTTCCCAGTCCTGGAGCCCCCAGGGTCATGTGGCTTACACCATCCCACATTAGGGAGTCTGGTGGGCGCTTTCTAGAAACACATCTTTTTGCACTCTGCGCTCACTGCTCAAGCAGGATCTGAACCATGCTTCCACCCATGCCTGAGAGTACTCCCGGGTGGCACTAGCCTGTGGTCTCTAAGAATGGCTGAGAGTCTGACACACCCAGCCGGACTTGAAAGAACTACCCCAGACAGCAGTCCCAGCAAAGGCAGCCACTGGAAGAGGGCTCCCTGGACCATTATCACTCGTGGTTTTGGCAAGGGGCTGCAGGGACAGGCGGGGGGTTCAGGCAACCCCTGAGACAGTGGCTGGGGACATGCACAGCCTGTGGGAGGTTGCACAGCTCAGTGGAGTTTGCAAAAGGGGAGTCTGTGTGTTCTGGACCACCCAGAGGGGAGTGGACTGCGGCTTCTCTTTGAGATGGAGGTCTAGGTGCAATTTCCTACCCATGAAACCACCAAAAAGTCCCAAAAAGCTGCAAAAGAACAAAAACCTCCAGAGAACAAAAGCCTGAAAAACCGGTTTCCACAGAGCCCAGCCCCTTGATAGTGGGCAAGAGGACTCAACCCAAGCAAGACTGACTGAAAAACAATGGGGCAGGCCCCTCTCCCAGAAAGCCAGCCAAAAGAATGAGAGGACAACCACCACAGGGTCCCCATAAAACTGTAAAACCCCAGTATCAGGGAAAACAATATATTAAGCTCCCAGTATTGCCCTAAAACCTGTATATTTCATAGATGCAACTTTTATTTTTAATTTGTTCTCACTATTCTTGTTCTGTTTAATTTTTTTAACCTACTTAACATTACAATTAAAGGTTTAATACAACATATTCCATAATAACCTTTTAACTGGAACTTTTTTCATACATATGCCTGTATTTTTCTTTTTCCTTTCTATTTACTTTCTTTAATATACCTATAGATATAAGCTTCAAGGTAATCGTCTTTCCCTAATCAATACTACCCCTAGATATAAACCAGTTTTAATCCCTCTTTATCTCTGGAAAGTTGAGTCCTTTAACAAAGATATCAAGATACACCTAGGAAGAATCAAAATAAGCTTTCTCACCCACATCGAAGATTTAGAACCACCCTCCCCCTTGGGGTTCATTTTGGCTGGGTTCTTTTTTTTTTTTTTTCTTGTCATTTACTTTTGTTGGTCTTTTTGTTTGTCTCTTTTTGTTAGTGTACCTTATAAATCTTACATCTGGGGCCCATTCTGGCTGGGTCTTCTGTTTTTTCTATTTCTCTTTCTCTTTTTTTTTTTTTTCTTTCTTTTTGGTTGACTTCTGATTGCTCAGAAGCATTCCAGGGGGCATCTTGCCTGGATCACAGTTGATACATTCAGCTACCCATCCCCTCATACATCTCTCAGCAAAATAAGTAGGAGGAAGAACAGTCAACAGAGGAAAAATTCAGAGACTATGCCCTTTCCATCAGAGCTATAGGAATGGACATAAACAGTATGTCGGAAAGGGAATTCAGCATAACAATTATCCAGGCAACGGCTAGGCTGGAGAAAACCATTAGTGACAACATGGAATGGATTAGGACAGAAGTGAATGTCACCCAGGAAGATGTTAAAAATGCTATCAATGGGGGCGCCTGGGTGGCTCAGTGGGTTAAGCCGCTGCCTTCGGCTCAGGTCATGATCTCAGGATCCTGGGATGGAGTCCCGCATCAGGCTCTCTGCTCAGCAGGGAGCCTGCTTCCCTCTCTCTCTCTGCCTGCCTCTCTGTCTACTTGTGATCTCTCTCTGTCAAATAACTAAATAAAATCTTTAACAAAAAAAAATGCTATCAATGTGATCCAATCTAATCTAAATACTCTAACAGCTAGGGAAACTGAGGCAGAAGATAAAATTAGTGATCTAGAGAACAAACTGATAGATAAAAAGGATGAGGAGGAGGCCTGGAACAAATAGCTTAGAATCCATGAAAGCAGAATTAGGGAAATAAATGATGCCACGAAATGTTCCAACATCAGAATTATTGGGATCCCTGAGGGGGAGAAGAAAGAAAGAACTAGAAGATATAGTTGAATGAATTCTCCATGAATATTTTCCCAATCTGGGGAGTGGAACCAATGTTCTTGTCCTAGAGGCAGAAAGATCACCCCCCACACACAAGATGAACGAATCTAGAAAGACCTTGAGGCACTTGATTGCAAGACTGATGAATCATAATTTTAGACAAGAGCTTTTGAGAGCAACTAGGGGGAAGAGATTCCTTATGTACAGAGGAAGGTCCATCAGAATAGTGTCAGACCATCCAAAGACACCTGGTAAGCCAGACATAATCAGGGCAGTAAATGAGAAGAAAATGTAGCCAAGAATACTTTATCCAGCAAGGTTGATATTCAAAATGGATAGAGAAATAAAGAGCTTCCGAGACTGGCAAGATTTAAAAGAGTAATGTGACCACCAAGCAGGCACTAGAAGAAATATTAAAGGGGTTACTATAAAAGAAGAAAGAATCAAAGAGTGTCATAGAACAGGAATTTACAGAGACAATCTATAGAAACGAGAACTTCACAGGCAACATGATGTTAATAAATGCTCATCTTTTGATAATCACTCTCAATGTGAATGGCCTAAACACTCCCATAAAATGGCATAGGGTTGCAGACTGGATAAAATGACAGGACCCATCCATATGTTGTCTAGAAGAGAACCATTTGGAACCTAAGGATACATCCAGACTGAAATTGATGGGAAGGAGAAGCATCTTTCATGCCAACAGTCCTCAAAAGAAAGCTGGGGTAGCCATTCTCATATCAGATAAATTAGATTTTAAACTAAAGACTGTAGTCAGAGATAAAGAAGGACACTACATCATTCTTAAAGGGTCTATCCACCAAGAAGATCCAACAATTGTAAATATTTATGCCCCCAGTACAGGAGCAGCCAACTACATAAGACAACTGTAATATATGAATACACTAATAGTAGGGGATCTTAACATGCCACTCTAGGCAATAGATCATTCAAGCAGAAAATCAATAAAGAAACAAGAGCTTTGAATGACACACTGGACCAGATGGACCTCATAGATATAGACAGAACATTCCACCCTAAAATAACAGAATACTCATTCTTCTCAAGCATACATGGAACTTTCTCCAGAATAGACCACATACTGGGTCACAAATCAGGGCTCAACTGATACCAAAAGACTGAGATTATTCCCTGCATATTCTCAGACCACAATGCTTTGAAACTGGAATTCAGCCACAAGAAAAAGTTTGGAAGGAATTCAAATACTCAGAAGCTAAAGACCACCCTGTTTAAGAATGTTTGGAACAACCAGGAAATCAAAGAACTTAAACAATTCATGGAAACCAATGAGAATGAAGACACTTCAGTTGAAAACCTATGGGATACAGCAAAGACAGTCCTAAGGGGGAAATACATAGCCATCCAAGCTTCCCTCAAATAATTGAAAATTCCAGAACACACTAGCTCTCTTTACACCTTAAAGAACTGGAGAATCAACAACAAATTAAGTCAACTTCACACACAATAAGGGAAATAATGAAGATTAGAGCAGATATCAATGAGATACAAACTAGGGATACAGTAGAACACATCAAGGAAACTAGAAGCTAGTTTTTTGAAAGAATCAAAAACCATTGGCCAAATTATCCCAGAAGAAAAGAGAGAGGACCCAAAATAATAAAATTATGAATGAAAAGGGAGAGATCATGACTAACACCAAAGAAATAGAAATAATCATCAGAAACTATTATCAACAGTTATATGCCAATAGGTTAAGCAACCTAGATGAAATGAATGCCTTCCTGGAAACCTATAAACTTCAAAACTGAATCAGGAAGAAATTGAAAACCTGAATAGACCAATATCTAGTAACGAGATTGAAGCAGTGATCAAAAACCTCCCAAAAAACAAAATCCCAGGACCTGACAGATTCTCTGGAGAATTCTACCAAACATTCAAGGTGAAATAATACATATTCTCCTGAAGCTGTTTCAAAAGATAAAAACAGAAGGGAAACTTTCAGACTCTTTTTGTGAAGCCAGCATTACCCTGATTCCCAAACCAGGCAAAGACCCTACCCACAAGGAGAACTTCAGACCAATATCCCTGATGAATATGGATGCCAAGATTCCCAAAAGGATCCTAACTAATAGGATCCAACAGTACATTAAAAAGATCATCCACAAGGACCAGGTGAGATTTATCCCACCAAGAGTGGTTCAACATTCATGAATCAATCAATGTGATAGAACAAATCAATAAGAAAAGAGAAAAGAACCACATGGTCCTCTCAATTGATGCAGAAAAAGCATTTGACAAGATACAGCATCCATTCCTGATTAAAACTCTTCAAAGTATAGGGATAGAGGGAACATTCCTCAACTTCATAAAATCTATCTATGAAAAAGCCCACAGGGAATACCATCCTCAATGGGGAAAAGCTGAAAGGATCAGGAACACAACAAGGAGGTCTATTCTCACCACTGCTGTTCAACATAGTACTAGAGGTCCTAGCAATAGCAATCAGAAAACAAAAATAAATAAATAAATAAATAAATAAATAAATAAAAGATATTCAAATTGGCAGAAAAGAAGTCAAACTCTCTCTCTTCACAGATGACATAATACTTTATATGGAAAACCCAAAAGTCTTCACCCCCATACTACTAGAACTCATACAGCAATTCAGCAATTCAGTAACTCATACCACCTCCAAACTACTGGAACTCATACAGCAATTCAATAATTTGGCAGGATACAAAATCAATGTGCAGAAATCAATTGCTTTCCTATACATTAACAATGTAACTGTGGAAAGAGAAATTAGGGGATCAATTCCATTTACTATAGCACCAAGAACCATAAGATACCTGGGACTAAACCTAACCAAAAGAGGTAAAGGAATTGTACTCAAAGAACTACAGAACACTCATGAAAGAAACTGAAGACACAAGAAGATGGAGGAGCATTCCATGCTCATGAATTGGAAAAATAAACATTGTTAAAATGTCTATACTGCCTAGAGCCATCTATACTTTCAATGCCATCCTGATAAAAATTCCACAAGCATTTTTCAAAGAGTTGGAACAAACAATCCTGAAGTTTGTATGGAATCAGAAAAGACACCAAATTGCTCTTATTTAAGCCTCCGTCCTTGGGCAAATAACCTAATTTCTATAAGCCTCAGTGTCTTCTTTTTGTAAAATGGGGCGGGGGGAGATGAAACCTAGATAAAAACCCCCTAGGGTTTTAATGAGAATTACATGAAATTATGTGAGCAGAGCAATATCTGAGATACATTAAGTGCTCAATAGATAGGAGCTATTATTATTCTTGAAATTAAATTATTCTATGATGTTCAGAGCTATTATCTTAAGCAGCAACAATAAAATGTAGTGGGTAAGAGTTTGAGATTGAGTCAGACAATTCTAGTTCCAAATCCTTGCTCCATCTCTTCCTAGTTTTGTTACTAAGTCAAATTACTAAGCCTTAAATTTTGTTAAGAATTTTTGCATATATATACTCATCAGAGATAATTGGTCTGTAGTTTTTTTTTTCTTGTTATGTATTTACCTGGTATTGGTATTGGATATTGGTTTTGGTATTAGGGTAATGCTAACCTCATATAATTAGTTAGCAAGTGTACCCTGTTTGCATTTTCTGGGAAAGATGTTGAAAAATTACTATCATTTCTTCCATAAATGTTTGACAGAATTAACCATTTAGACCATATGATCTTGGTGCATTCTAATTAGCAAGTCTTTAATAATTGGTTCAATTTTTTTAATCAATATAAACATATTCAGATTATCTCTCCTGTGAGTTTCTTTTTCACTTTTTAAAAAAAATTTTTTTCTAAGATTATTTATTTATTTATTTGACAGAGAGAGATCACAAGTAGGCAGAGAGGCAGGCAGAGAGAGAGGAGGAAGCAGGCTCCCTGCTGAGCAGAGAGCCCGATGTGGGGCTCAATCCCAGGACTCTGAGATCATGACCTGAGCCAAAGGCAGAGGTTTAACCCACTGAGCCATCCAGGTGCCCCTAAAAAATTATTATTAAAGTATAATTAATATACAATGTTATATTAGTTTCAGGTGTATAATATATTGACTTGACAATATAATATATACATAATGCTCATTGAGATAAGTATAGTCACTGTCACCATACAAAGTTATTAAAATATTATTGACTATATTCTCTATGCTGTATTTTCATCTGTGTCTTATTTATTTTATAAATATGTTTGTACCTCTTGATCCCCTTTATCTATTTTGCCCATCACCCCACTACCTACCATCTGGCAACCACCAGTTTGTTCTCGGTATGTAAGAGTCTGGGGGTGGGGTGTTGGTTTCCTTGTTTGTTTTGGTTTGCTTGTTTTGTTGTTTAGATTCCAAGTTAAATGTCATGGTATCTGTCCTTCTCTGTTTGACTTATTTCACTTAGCATAACTAGAATAGAACTATAACAAATAATCCTAAAATTTGTATAGATCACCAAAGCAATCAAATAGCCAAAGTTATCTTGAGAAAGAAGAACAAAACTGAAGTATCACAGTCCCAGTCTTCAAGATATGCTACAAAGCTATAACAATCAAAACAGTATGGTACTGTCATAAAAACAGACACTTAGATCAACAGAACAGTATAGACTGTCTGGAAATAAACCTGCACTTATATGGTCAATTAATCTATGACAAAGGTGGCAAGAATATAAAATGGAGAAAAGACAAACTTTCCAATAAATTGTGCTGGGAAAACTGGACAACTACATTTAAAAGATTGCTATTCTTTTTTTTTTTTCCTGTTTTTTTAAATTAATTTTTTTATTTTTTTATAAATATATTTTTATCCCCAGGGGTACAGGTCTGTGAATCACCAGGTTTACACACTTCACAGCAAAGATTGCTATTCTTTAAAAAAATATATATTTTTCTTTTTGCATTTCAGGTTGGGGAGTTTCTACTGACATATCAAGCTCACTTATTCCTTCCTCGGTTGTGTTAAGTCTACTGATGAACTCAGTGAGGCATTTCTGCTTCTGTGTTTCTATATCTAGAATTTCTTTTCTATTCTTTCTTAGAATTTCTCTCTCAGCCTGTATTACCCATCTGTTCTTACATGTTATCTACATTTTCTATTATAACTCTTAACATTTTAATTATTTTAAATTCCCTGATTGGTCATTCCAAATTTGTGTCATTTCTGATGTTTGTTAAATTCCCTGATTGATCATTCCAAATTTGTGTCTGATTCTGATGTTTGCTTTGTCTACTCAGACTGTGTTTTTTCATTTCATTTTAGGATATATTAGTATTAGTCAGAGTACTCCCAAAGAAACAGAATCAATAGGATGTCTTTCTCTCTCTCTCTCTTTCTTCCTTTCTTTCTTTTTTTTTTCTTTCACCTCTCATCCATCCATTATTTGTTCTAAAGATTTATTATAAGGATTTGACTCAGATGATTCTGGAGATTGGCCAGTTTCAAAATCTGCATTCAGCAAGCTGGAGTCATGGAAAAGCTGATGATATATTTCTAGTTCCAGTCCAAAAGCCTGAAAACTAGGACTGTTGATGGTGTGCAGTTCAAAAGTCAGTAGTTTCAAAACCCAGCAGGAGGTGATGACTCAGTTGAGTCTAAAAGCAGGAAGAATCTAATGTCCTAGCTCTAAGGCAGTCAGGCAGAAGGAATTCTCCCTTACTCAAATGTTTTGTTCTAGTCAGGCCTTCAGTTGACTGGCCTTAGGGAAAGCAATCTGCCTTACTGGTCCATTCATCCAAATGTTAGTTTCATCCAAAATACCCTTATCAATAATAATACTAAATATCTGACTACCCCCTTGCCCAGTCTAGTTAATTCATAAAACTAACCATCACAGCACCCTTTGAAATTTTTTTGCTAAAAAATGGAAAAGATGTATTAAATAACAGGAACTGAAATAAATAGGGCTATAGTGCAAGGTTTTATGTTAATTTTACTAAGAAGTTATGCTTGATGTTTGCTGAAACTATAACTGATGTGGAAAACAAAGGCAAAAAGAAATGTTGATAAAATTATATTTCCTTACAACTTGAAGCCCCTAGACAAATACTTGAAACTGAAAGAATATGGTATTCCTCCAGGAATTCCCAACTGTCTTAATGTCAACAGTTTTTGCTAAAGGCAAAAAGCAACCTTAGCTTACCAGACCTCTAGGATCCTGTTAGTCTTACCTTTGGAAAATTCCTTTATCTCTTCCTCCCCCAACTTAAAAGTATATAATCAATACTCTTTCTACTCACAGGTCCTGTTTCTGTTTTTATTAAAACCACCGCAAATATCTCAAGAATTCTTTCTTGACTGTTTGCTTGCAGACCCCAACATCAAATCACATCATTTTGGTGTCCAGTTTGGGGACTTAGTGTTCTCATTTGGATTCTGAGCCTTGGTGCAAACTTCCTCTTCCTTTACTTTCATTTCAGGGACTTTTCAAGAGTACTGTCTGATTGGAACACTTTCATGTCAGTTGCTCAGGCCACAATACTCTGGTCATGACTACTCTATGGGAAAGAATAAAAAGCCTGCCTTTTGCCTGGAAGCTATTACCCTGGCTAGAATGGCAATAAGACCCAGAAACTTAAGGCCTTCTCTTTATTCCTATTCTTATTCAGAGTTGTCTTTCTTGGGCATGGGACAGCCACTAAGTCCCTAGGAGACCTCCCAAAATGAAGATTCTTATATAGGGTTTCTTCATCAGTGGTCTAATGTGATCCATTTCATATCTCTGGTCTAGGCCACTTCTGGATATGAGAACTCCATTTGGAGCTGACTGAATTAAAACCCAATCAGGAACAATCTCCTAGGGAACTTGACTGTAAGGACCACATGTGTTGGAATGTCACTTAGATCATGATGGATTTCTATCTCTACTGTTTTCCATCAATGTCCCTTACTAACTACTGAAGTTACAAAGTTGGATAATTTCCCCTTATAAAATTTTTCTAGTATTTTCCATGGGTTAAAAACTGGGCTCTCCACAGGACAGCAAAGCAAGGTATTTGGTCCATTCACCAGCACCCTTTTGAAGTCTAGAATACAATGGGGAAGTGGTTTGGTGGGGAAGATGCTGGCCTCCCTCCTACAGGGCAGGGCAGCAATCACAGCAATTTCATTCGAGGGATGACTCTAATTGCTTTGACATCAGGAACCTCTGACATACTCTGTATGGGATGCCACCTGGAACTCAAGGGTGGATTTTCTTGATAATGGATCTTCTAGGCTTCTTCCTCAGTTTCCAAGGACTCTCCTTTAGGATCCTTTTAACCCATGAAAAAACTTGAATTACAAGATTTTTAAAAAAGAAAAAGAAAGAAAGAAAAAAAGAAAAAAAAAAGAAAATTGATCTTCTATAACACTGCATGGGCTCAGTACTCCTTAGGAGATGAGGAAAAAGGGCTCACTAATAGGACACAAACCTCAATGTGATTTATCAGTAAGATCTCTTTGGGAAACAGGGTAAATGGACAGAGATAACTTAGGTTCAGGCCTTCATGGCCCTAAATGAGAACCCAAATCTATAGGCCTCTTGCAGAAAGTGTTTGGCCAATAACCAGGCTAGTAAACCTCCTCCTAACATATTGGGTGATTATCTAAATAGGTTTCTTCCTAATAAATCCAGGATGCTAGAGCAAACACAGGCCATCCCTAAGGAAGGGGACACTGACTCTCTCACTATTCTTCCTAATAGGCCCAGGTTACTCTTGTAATGTGGGGATTTCTCCCTTATTCATTTCCTGGGTTAATGGCGATGATAATTGGAGCCAGTTGTCTCTGGCTAGTCTACCTCAGAATGAAGACTTGAAGCAAGTCCATTCCCAAGCATCTGCCAAAACTCCTTTTGTTTCAGGGAAGTTGCTGGTCTTCTCCAGCCTGACAAGGACTGCCTATTTCCACTTCTTGGTGGAAAAAACAGGGATTTGCTTATCTGTATGAGCTGAAGAGCTTTATGACCAGGATTCCTCTTTCTCTGCCCTCTGGGCTTGTATCTGTCTGACCAAGATTCCTCTTTCTCTGCCCTCTGGGTTTGTATCTGCCTTTAGCCTTGTTTGCAGCACCTCCCCTTGTCTGCCTTCACCTCCCACTCTTCCTGTTTCGGCACTACCTTGGGTAGGGCCTACACAACTAGTTCCCACACGATTATGGGTGCTTCTGGCACCACTGGAATTTATTGCTCTTCCTCCTACCCTCACTCTCAAGGAGTAAACCCTTGGACATATACTGCCCACTTCAGATTTCCCCACCAGTGTCCCAGGTAAAAATTGACAATGGGGAAAAAAATGATTGACTTTTAAGTGGACCCAAGTGGAACATATTTGGTATTTAAACTAACCTAAGTTTCTTGGTTTAAGTAAGATAGACATGTCTTTGTAGTTATCAGCATTATACAAAATACTGTTATTCTACCAAGGTTTACTTAAGGTCAAATAAGCTCATGATTTCTGTTGCAATTTGTCAGCAAAAATTACTTACAGTAATGGCTAACTTTGTCTGTTTCAAAGTTTTCATGGGTAATTGTTAAGATAACTTTCAAAGTCTTTGGTAACCTGAAACTTTAAAGTTTTGCTTGGATGATAAACTGAGTTCATTAGATATCTAAGTCTTTTCTAAATGAGATAAAATACTAAAGCACTGATTACTAAACATAAGGTTTATCTGCTTTTGACTTCTTATTGCAGTGAAACTAAGGATATTTGGATCTGTTGGAAAACACGCTTTGTGCTTAATTGATTCATAAATTTGCCATCTAAAGAATTCTGAGGTAACAATTCACAGTTGGTTACTACTTAGTTTTCACTGGAGTCTAAGGTTTCTAAGAGTTAAAATTCTGCTAAATATAATTAAGACTGATGAAAAGAAGGAAAATCTTTGGGAAGGAATTTTATATGCCCTCAGGATGGACCAAAGTTGAGATGAATGGATTTTAAAAGTACACTGCTTTAAGACTGAAATTCTGCTTTGTCTCTATTAAAATAAAGTTTTCTTGGATTGTTGATCTGCTCTTGATAAGGAAATGTAAACAAAGTTTTTATTTTCTTTTTTCTTTAACTGCCCAGAAAAAATGTTTCTATGTTTTGTCTTTATCAAGTCCTTGATTATCTGATCCTATTTAGGCATGTGCTTTAAAATGTTCTGAGGCTTTTAACAAACTTCTCTGAAATTTGAAGTGTAAATTAAGTCTCTGAATAATTAGGCTGTTTTATTTTGTATGTTAGGTAACTCCACAAGCATAGTTAAACAAATGATAAGCCTTAGGTTATGCTGTTTGGGTAAATGCTATTAACTATTCAAGAGGTTATATGCGATTCTTTAAAGTTTTAATGTGTTTTGGTATAAGGCCATCACTTGATATTGTGATTATTGAGGTGTTATGTGTCATAGAAATAACTGGATTTTCTTGTCAACTATATTATAATGTAATCTCATCAGATTTAAAAAAAAAGATTTTATTTACTTATTTGACAGAAACATAGCTAGAGAGGGAACACAAGCAGGGGGAGAGGGAGAAGGAGGAGCAAGGTGCCCCATGTGGGGCTAAATCCCAGGACCCCAGGATCATGACCCTAGCCAAAGGCAGGCCCTTAATGACTGCCCCTCATTAGATCTTTAACAATGTCCATTTTTGAGTCCTTTATCATTTATAGTTATTTTTCTTATACTCTCATGAAATGTGTTTCATCTTCAAGGAGATTCATGAAAAGGGCTTTTGACAAATAAGGGTATTGATATCTTTAAGATCATAAAACTAAAATGGATAAGAATTTCTAGAACTAACTAAAAAGGCTGCATTGAACTGAGTAAGAATTAATAACATGGGATTGAATAAACTGGGGAAGATGATTACAGTTTTTGTGACTCTTGTTTGAAATATTGCTGGTTCCCTAATGTTTGTTTTTCCAGATGAAGGAAACTTTCTCTAAAATAATCTAAGACTTACAGAAATGCAGTATTTGCATAAAGTATTTGCTTATGAACAAACTGAAGCATTTAACTTTTCTCTCTAACCTGAACTCTCTGAAATTCAGAAAAGTCTCAATGAGTGTTCTTTCTTTCATGGTAATTACAATTATTAGCATAAGTTCAATAAGAATTTGTTCTTCTGGGGCGCCTGGGTGGCTCAGTGAGTTAAGCCGCTGCCTTCGGCTCAGGTCATGATCTCAGGGTCCTGGGATCGAGCCCCGCATCGGGCTCTCTGCTCAGCGGGGAGCCTGCTTCCCCCTCTCTCTCTCTCTCTGCCTGCCTCTCCATCTACTTGTGATTTCTCTCTGTAAAATAAATAAATAAAATCTTTAAAAAAAAAAAAAAGAATTTGTTCTTCTTGTAACAGGATATCATTGGAAGCATTGGTTATTTTACCAAGGCTTTGACAGGAACATCATATTTGAGAAACATGTATAGACTCAGAAATGACCAGACAGCTTTAAGGAATTAAGGTTGATTTTATGGAGCCAAAAATCCCCTTAGAAATGTTGGCCTAATACTTTGCTTACAGAGTTCCCAGCAGCCTTACCAGATGAGTAAAGAATGTCACTTCCTGGCAGGTGCAGGAACCTCAGGATATTTTGATGACCTCAAAAAGAGCAATTCACTGAAATCTACAGGTATTACTGGCTGGTCTTATGGCAAGCATTTGGCTTGGCTTCTGGCCTAGAGAGGCTACTAAAAGTTCAGTATAGAGATTCCTTATTAAAAAATTATAGTAAAGCAGATTTTAAAAGATTTATATGATCAAGCTTATTTAAATAATTAAGTCAAGTTTATTAAAACTGGACTTGCTTTACAAACAAATTAGTCTTGGTTGGCTATCTCTGATTAAAAACGAGGGTGATTATAGAGAGAAAATGTTTCAGTAACATCTTGGTAGATATTAAATTTTAATACCTTTTCCTGAATTCTTCTGGGTTTCCTCAAATATCTAGCTATTACTCTCCAAAGGCTCCCAATCTTCTTCCATTCTCTTGACATAAAGTCACTGCAGACTAAAACTGTTCTTATGCCTGAACCTGACCATCATACCTCTATACAACATAACGGTTCAGAAGTTATTGATGTTGTTTATTCTAAATGCAGATCAGACTTAAAAGATTCTCCTATTGATAATGAAGATGACTGTTTTTTATCCCCATTTGTCAAAGATTCCTCATAATTAAGATATTTTTAAGGCTAGATATCAAACAAAGAGTGTTTCTTGATGATTTTATCCTTTAGCCATGTTTATCCCAGGAGTTGCCTCTACTGATGTAAAATTGCAAATAGAGAATTTAGCCAAGCATACTATGGCCACCTTTAACCACCAATATGCAGTCACGTACAAATTCAAAAGATGGCTCTCCAAAACTGAATGGCCTTTTATATCCTGACTGTAGCTCAAGGAGAGACCTATGCTTTATTTAAAAAGTGTTATGTAGGGGTGCCTGGGTGTCTCAGTCCATTAAGCATCTGCCTTCAGCTCAGGTCATGATCTCAAGGTCCTGGGACCTAGTCCCACATTGGGCTCCTTGCTCAGCTGGGGAGCCTACTTCTCCCTCTGTCCACCACTTCCTCTACTGTGCTCTCTCTCTGACAAATAAATTTTAAAACAGAACAAATAAATTAAAAAGTGTTATGTATATACTCCAGATTACCACAAAACTGTGACAGGGTTACGAGAGGACATGAATATTTAAATTGGCATTTTAAATGATCTCTCTCTCTCCTTTAATGATTGGTTAAACTCCTAGACTGAAGGAGATTTTTGTTAACCCTCAAAGGACTCTTATTTGGGATTCTCTTTCTTTTTTTTTATTCTAATTATGTTTGGCTGTTTTCTCCCATATCTCTCCACCTGTGCTGAGAGTCCTTCACTTCCATAACTTCAATGTAACAGATGACTCTTTCTACTCAAGGAGGTCCATATATGTTGTCTACCTTGGATTCAGCTCCCTCTGCTTTTGGTATATATATGTTTATATATGTTATAGTTATATAAAATATATATGTGTATCATTATACAAGTTAGTCATTATACATTATACAACTTATATATATAAGTTTTCCAAATGACCAGTGTAGACCCACAAGTAGGGACCTCTCTATGTCCCTATTCAACAGGAAGAAGTTACAGAAGATAAAACCTTTCACTGTCAGCCATCTTAAAGATTTAAGGGTCAAAATTATTTGGTGGGGGAGCAAGGGGGATGATGTGGTGAACAAAGACAAAAGGAAATGTCAATAAAATTACATTTTCTTACAACTTGCAGCCCCCTGACAAATACTTGAAACTAGAAGAATATGACATTCCTCCAGGAGCTCCCAACAGTCTTAATGTTTACACTTTATTAAAGGCAAAAAGCAACCTTAGCTTGACAGATCTCCAGGATCCTGTAGTAAGCCCTGAAATCTGGAGAAGTTTTATATAAAGAATCTCAAGTAAGATCAGCTTACCTAGAGCAGAAAATAATATAGCCATAAAGTGATTGGAGTGCTCCAGGATCCTGTAAGTCTTCAACATGAAAATCTGTTGGAAATTTTCCTATCTCTTCCCATTCCCCCCAACCCCTTAAAATATATATAATCAATAGGTCCTCACACTCCGAGTAGAGCTCTTTCTGCCTACAGGTCATATCCCCATTCTTTAATAAAACCACTTTCTTTGCACTGAGAATGCCTCAAGAATTATTTCTTGAATGTTCACCCCTGATCCCCAACATCATATCACATCATAAGCACCATAGATTCCACTGAGCTCCAGTGTCCTTATTTTTGTCTACTTTTTTGTCTTTGGGTATCTCTAAGAACCCCTTAAATTGAATCTGTGTCTTAGAGCTCTTTTAGCTATGATCTACTCTTATTCCAAAGTCCTGTTGATGAAGGTGAAGGAAGAGGAAGCGTTCTATAGTGTTCTGAATTAAATCTTAGTCTTTTAGTGGGTCTGTGTCCCTGAGCTGTTAACTTCCCATATATTTTTTACTTTTTCTCGATCTTTCTCTCGTCCTCTCTCTCTTTAGGGAAGACAGGTAGGTCAGACCCTGGATTTAGCTAATTACCCTTTCCACAAGCAGGTAAGGTTCTAGTAAAGTTATTTCTCTTGGGAAGAAGTTCTTTTTCATGCTCTGGACATATTTCAAAATGATAAATGATTACTTTCCCCTACCCCAGCCAGACACATGAGGGGATTTGTCCCTCATCTTCACCATGAGAACCTAGTGAGATTCTTGGAAGTAAAACCCATGAAAGTGTGGAGGTCTCTTTATGACTATAGCCCACTGGAGTTCCTCACTGTCATGCTATTTAGTCCAGACTAAGCCTTCAACAATCTGTCCAAATTATTTAAGCACTCCAATCATGGCTATATTATTTTCTGCTCTAGGTAAGCTGATCTTACTTGAGATTCTTTATATTAACCTTCTCCAGATTTCAGGGCTTACTCAGGCCCCTGATTCTCTAATAGGTCCAAGAACAGTGGCTTATTTTCAGTTTGTCATGGAATAATGACTTCTAAGCTTTTTATACATTGGAGTTGAAAGCAGAACTTCACAGGTTCTCTACCACTGATTGTTTGGATTGCAATGAAGGGAAACCTATAAGTTCCATACTTTTTCTTCTAAATCCTCCCTACCCTACACCATGGAATTAATGATGAATTTCTTTTCAATACTTTACTTCTTAGCATTTTATTAGTCTCTCCCTTGGTAGTAGAGGCAGGAGAGAGTATCCTACAATTGTACATTTCAAAATATGACCAAAACATTTTTGTAAGCAGAAATTATAGTTAAAATATAAATACTAAAGTGTGGTTTGTCATGTTTTGAAATTTAAGAACAGAAATTAAAACATGAGGAATAAAACAACATTAGGGTTGTCCTTACTTCTCATTTTATTGTTTATCTAAATTTTATGGACTATTTAGCAGATAAATACCCAAGAAGCAATAAGTACTCACAAAAATAGATTAATAAATATTGATTTTTTAAGTAATTCATCTATATAAACTGTTTATTGGTAGCAAATAATAAAGCTAAAGATTGTGGGGTTTTTTATGCTATGGATCATTATGCATATAATAAAATTCTAATTCTTTCTTGCAAGAGAATGGGAATATGCAACTTTTATATCTTCTCAGGGAGGTAATATTTTAACAACTTATTTTTCATCATCCGTATGAGTAATATATCCATATTCACTTCAGCCTTTGAAATTTTACATCTAACTTTTATACATATGATGCAGTCATATGATTAAAAAATCATTAACATAGAGAATAAAATGTCTTGGCATCTTTATCTCTATTCTTGTGGCATCTATTCCCTATACATTTCACTCTAATTAGTATTAAGTACAAATAAACAAAAAATCCAATATTTGCTCACAGAGTTTCTTAGGTTTTGGCCTAAGCAATTAAAAGGTTGCATTCCTATTAACTGAAATGGGTAAGACTTTAAGTAGTGCAGATTTATGGGAAAAGTTCAGAAATTCCACTTTGGATATTTACAGTTCAAATTCCTACAAGATATTCAAGAAGAAGATTGAGTAGGCACTTAGACACGTGTATGGAGATCACAACAGAAACTCAGGTTAGAGACATACTTTTGAGACTTATCATCAGTGATTAGATGGTATTTAAAGTCATGAGACTTGATGAGATCACCGAGTGTATTTGACAAAGGCAACCAAGAATTGAGCAAAAAGCACAATGACATTAAGCATGAGGATGTAGAACAAGTTGTAGAGACTGAGATGGGAACAAATGGTAGGAAGAACATTAGGAGAGCATGATTTCTTGGAAGCCAAGGGAATAAATAATTTAAGAAGAATTGGATGATCAGCTGGATCAAATGCTGCTAATAGGTCAGGTGATATGAGAACCAGAAGATGATTATTTGATTCAGCAACTTTGAAGTCATTAGTAATCCTGACAAGAGACATTTCAGTGGTGAGATGGAGGTAAAAGTCATGTTGGAGTAAGACCAAGAAAGAATGGAAGAAATAGAAATAGAGTTATCAAATATAATAATTTTTGTTATAATATTTTTATCTTCTAATTTTCTTCAATTCGTCAGTTCTGTATAGGTGATCCACTAGCCTGATTAAAATGATGAGTGAGCCGATGGTGGCTCTATAATCCCTCATTACCTGGTATCCTCTGTCTCTTTGGAAAAATTTCTGCCCCTACAAGATGTTTGCCATAGCTAGTCTTCTGCCCAGGTGGGCTTTGTCTCCTGGACTGTATCCCTATGTCTCTTATGCAGGATGTAACCTGCTGCATCAGGAGATAGTTCAGTATTTTCCAAGCTGTTAGCATTGCCTCTCTTTGCTTTCAGGGATATGGTACTACTTTCCCCACAAGAGATATTGCTTGTCCTCAATGGTTTATTTTTAGTCATATCTGCTTTATATCTAGAAATTCTTTAGCATGGTTGGCATAATAATTTATTTTTTTTACACAGTGTCTAAGACTGATGTATTGTTTCCACTCATTTTAATAATTTCTGGTCATTTTTATTTAATTTGTAGGAGGAAGGCAAAGGGATAATGATCATCTATGTTTATGCCACATTTCTGCAAATTTGGCTCTATAAAGTCATATTTCCATTACTAGATGACTGACCTTGGGTAAGTTACTAAACTTTTATAAAACTCAGTTTCACTATCCATAAAGTGCATGATGACACATAAAGGGTTACTGTGAAAATTTAAGTGCTTGGCACAAGTTAAACTCTCATTAAGTTTCTGCCACTTTGAAAACACACAAGGATATTCAAGATATATGAGCATCACTGTTTGTCTGTTATTGGCAATCCTAAAGGCATCTTTAAGCACTGGGAGAAGACAGGTTGATTGAACATACAACACAAAGAAACAGTTTTTTTCCTATTTCAGAGATGCATTGGGAGGAGGTAGAAAGAAGTGCATTTTATTGCCAAGATTTAAAAAAAAATAGTTCTGGAAAAATTTGCAGAATTTTTGTTATTAATAGGACACATTACACAATCATGTTTTGAAGATTAAAAACACGATAGCAGAACACCAGGAGGCATACTGCTCTTGGATTCTGTGATTAAAGGAAACATTTTTGTGTAGCCCTAAAATTAATTTAGAGTATTTCCATTGCCTTTAGGCATATGGCAGAATAATGTAAGGTCGCAAGCTTTAAAGATAGCAGTCATCACCAAATTCAATTTCTTCATGCTGACTGCAATTTAGTTGTTTTTCCTTGAAGAACTGTTCTAATTCAGGGAATTAATAAGCAAAGCAAAGAATTTAAACCTTCCTGCCTTACAAATTATATTGAAGCTCTGCAGTGAATGTAGAATACTAGCAAGATTTTTTTTAATTAGAAAATTTTAGAAAAAAAGAAATTTATATTGTACATCTTATTTTTAAATTTTTAAACATTAAACAGTCCCCAAAGTTCTGATTTTTGTTTTAGTCAACATACTTATTCATTTTCTAACATACTTAGGAAAGCAGTTTTGTTTTAATGTCAACAATATTTAACAGTTTTGAAACTGAGAGCATAAATGTTTGTATTGCTATACTCAGAAGTATCAGCATATCATGGTGATGAGATCCTGATTTTTTCAAAATAATTTCACTTTTAAAGTTTCAAAATATTTACATGTAAAAAGAGAAAAAGGAAAAGGGGAAAATGGAGATTCATTCTTTAATCTATTTATCTGTTATCTATTAATCTATTTATCATTTATTGAACAGGTATTCTTTGCAAGTGCCTAAACTATACAAAAGAACTTACTATCTTATGGAAAAAACAGTAAATAAACAGATAATAAAACAATTTAGAGGTGCTTCAATGCTCAGTCAGTTGTCTGCCTTGACTCAGGTCATGATCTCAGGATCCTAGGATGGAGTCCTATATGGGGCTCCCCGCTGAGCAGGGAGCCTGCTTCTCCCTCCCCCACTCCTTCCGATTGTGCGTGCTCTCTCTCTCTCTCTGTCAAACAAATAAAATCTTAGATTTTTTTTTTTTTATTTACTGTCACAGAGGAAGTTCTTGGAGATGAGAAGACAGAGACCCAGACAAGGGAAGGAGAATAACTGTGGGTGCATAGAGATGGCTTTCAAGATCCCTGTGCTGTAAGTTAGATGTGAAGGATGTGGAAAGGGCTTTACAGAAAGGAGTAGCATTTATAAAAACTCAAGACATGAGGAAACTGGTGTGGTTGGAATTAAAGAATAAGAGGTGGGGAATGGCAAATTTAAGGCTGTATGAGTAGAACCCCGATCAAGAAAAATGTCTTTCAGACAAAGGCTGTATGATTTTACTCACATGGGGAATTTAAGAAATGAAACAAACAACCAAAGGAACAAAGAGAGAGAGAGAGACAAACCAAGAAACAGAGTCTTAGCTAGAGAGAATAAACTGATGGTCACCAGAGGGTAGGTCGGGGGGGGGAATGGGTGAAACAGGGAGTGGGGATTAAGGAGAGCACTTCTTATGAACACCAGGTGATGTATGGAATTACTGAATTATCACTATATTTTCCAACTAATATTAATTTAACACTTGATATTAACTATACTGGCATTAAAAACTTTAAAAATAAAGGAAAATGTCTTTCATTGCAAGGAGTCTTGATTGAATCCTTGACAGGTGAAGGTTAACTTTTCAGTGTCTGATTACTGAAAGAGCTGCTTCTCTGAGAAATAATGGTCATCCTAGGGCAAAATAGCCTGACAGTGATGCCAGGTAAAAATAAGAACCAGAAGATGTTCATACAATTCAGTAACATAACATCAGTAATAACCTTAAAGAGATTTAGAATAGATGCCATGAACCAAGTCAGAGGAGTAGACCAATGAACCTAGAAGAATCTCTATGTTCTACCTGTAGTTGATAACCATGAAAATAAAAGTTATATAAAGATGCACACTGTAGATGGCTACATCAAAGTTTTTATAATTTTTTTTAGATTTTATTTATTTATTTATTTATTTGAGAGAGAGAGAGAGAGCATGATTGGGGGAGGGACAAAGCGAAAGGGAGAAGAAGACTCCCCACTGAGCAGGGAGCCCTATACTACACGGGGCTTGATCTCAGGATTCTTGGATCATGACCTGAGCCAAACATGGAGGCTTAACCAACTGAGCCACCCAGGTGTCCCTCTAAGTTCTTACTATTAAAACCTCTTTCCCAAAGGGGTTTAACTAGGGGTCTCTTTAGATGAATTCTAAACTCATAGGCGACTCCATCCTCAGAATTTAGGAGTAAGATCAGAAAATATCACTGTATGATATTGAAAGTAATAATCATCTTCACAAAACATGTATTTATCCATCTTCAAAGGTAAGTCAAAGAAAGAAATGATTTGTGGAGGCTCTGTTGATAACGCTGATGTGGTCACAATTACTATCAAGTGAATAATCAGTCTCTCAAAACTTATCAAGTATTTAATATAAATTGGGGAGTAATGAGTTGTAACATGTCTAAAAGGCTGGTGACAGAATACTAAGATGACAGCTCATATATATAAAAAGTTTGAGGTAAATATATGTTAAGTAGAAGTCTTCTAAGTAGTATTCATGTATGTTACAGGGTTTACAAAATGGTCAACAGATCCTTGCAAACGTTAAACAAGATGTTCCCACTTCTAAAAATACATATATGTTTGGTATGCTTGTATATAAACATATACATACCTGTGAATATATAAAGATATATGTATATAGATACATAGGTTTGTTTTTATCTGGTAAAAATTATTAACTTTGCTACCATTTTATGCAGAGCTTTACACTGACTTCTTAATTGGTTCATGGCCAAATAGCTTCCACCCTCTGGGAGAAGGGTGATACATCTACATATAGAGGTGATGGCAGAGGCATCTTTATCTCCTTCTCTTGCATCATATTGCACACATTTCTGCTTACACATGAAGAGTCATTCTAAGCAGACACAGGACGAACACAGCTATTCAAAGATTAGGAAATACAAACGAGCAAATTCAAGAAGCTATGAACCATCTGATGTTATAAGAATGTAAGGAAAATGCATATGAGTGAGGAGATGCAGTGAAAGTACAATTACAAATCTTGTAGTATTGATATTAAGGCATAATTTTTCCACCTTTACCTGCTTCTCCTTTCAGGAAACTAGTGGGTTCTGTGCTCATTGTTTTGTAAGTAGGATATGGTAGAAAGGAAAACAGGACAAGACCTGTAAGTCCTTATAATTTTTATTTCCAGAACCTATAAGCATCAACTAGGGAGAGAATTCCTCATATAAACAATGGTTATTGAAGGAAGCCAAGGGAGGCAGAAGGCTCCCATCTATGAACCCCCCCAAAATAAAAAGATATCCCTTGAACTATAGAGAGAAAAGAAGGTAGAGAGATACATAGAGATAGAGAGAGGTAGGAAGGGAAAAAGTGAGAAAAACATGAAGAGAGAAAAAAAGAGAGAGGTGTTGGTGGGTCTGGCAGATCTCAGGGGATCTAGCAAGTCACCACAGAAAGCTCTGTGGTGTGTCTAGGAAGATGGAGCCCTGGATATTCTCCAATATATTCTGTGGTCCATCTTGCACAGAATAGTTTAAGTCACTGGACCTGGAGTGATCCAATCAATGTGGTAATCTATATTTCATTGTCAAATTACTGCAACAAAGTCAAGGAATACATTGTCCTCCTCCTCTCAACTCTTGCCTTGATACTACATAAGACTCTAGTACTGTGACAAAGCCCTGGGAGGTGAATATGGGGAACAGTGATGACCCTTGAAGGAACTGAGATGTTTCACCCACAGTGATAAAATAGAGAGAGAAATTAAGCTGAATTATAGAAAATTAAGTTGATTTTGAGATGAGATATTTAATAGTAATTGCATAAGGACTTTGGACTTAATCTGGAAAGTAATTAATCTGGTAACAATTATAGGAGTTTAAGTGCAGGAATTTAGCATCATGGTTCTTTTCATTTCTTCTCTTCTCTTTTCTTTTTTTTTGGGGGGGGGTCTTCCAACAGTATATTAGAAAGAATGTAGACAATTAAAAAAAAAATAACATCATTGTGAACATAAATTGACGCTTTCAGCCTGGGAAAGCCGAATCAAAAAAAGAAATTAAAAGGTCCAATAGTGTATCAATTTTTTTTTCACTCATTTGCCAAATGCAAAATTGGTCTAGATGTACAGACCCTCAAACAACAACATATAGCCTTTCTTTGTCCTCCATGCTAAGAGATATAAAAGATTCAGGGTCAAACAATACCAAATGTACAGGCCTCAAAACCATTGATGTTAGGACATTCACTAGTTTTAGCTAAGATATATTAGTTTTCACATTGATATTAGGACATTCACTAATTTTAGCTAAGATACATCTGAAATACTGACAAGTGATTACTTATAATAAGATGAAGTAAATTTTTTGAAAAATAAAACATTAATAATTCTGGAGGATATACCAAAGGAACAAGTACCAGTTTAAGGTATCAAACAATTTGTTTCATTAATCATTTTGATTCCATGTTCTAAAACCCAGAATTTAGTTATCTTTCTTCTAAGCCAAGAGCTTCCTGTCATGTCAGTATCTGTATTATGAAATAAAGAAGACTGAGATAAAATGCTTTTATTTATCACAATGGCTGTTATCAATTGCCTAGGACTTCAACAGTATCATGGAAGTCCAGGGAAAGTTCATGCATAAAGTTATTGCCTTAGCTGACTTAGAATTGCCCCATTCAATGATACAGAGCAACCCTTGGTGAAGCCTTTTAAAAAAGAGACGGTGAAAAATGGGTTAACAGAGGCAAATACAGCATCTGCTTTTAGAGCTACTGACTCAGGAATTCTCTCAATTATGAAATATTGAAGAGAAGTGATTTTTCATTCTCAAAATCTGGTGATGACAACATTCCTTACTCCAGAGCTGGCATCATTGCTGTCTTGTGAATCATCGCCTGCTCCAGCTACTGATAAATCTACATCCTAATCACCACCCATGTTGTTCTTCTCAGAGAAGTGATCAAAATTCCATGTGTCTTCATCTGAATCATCTTCCCAGTCTTTCCAATGTTGAAGTCCACACTAAACCAATTAAGTTTTGCCTTTTCTTTTGTTAACCTTGGCCAGGACTGACCAGATTCGCCTTTTGTAAACAATTAAAAATTGATCTATTCTTTTATGCTTGGAATCATTTGGACCAATCCAGTGAAAAAGATCAATTTAATGTAAATGTTTAAAATTATCACTTCCTCTAAAACAACTGAATGTAAGGTTGGATTTTTCTAAATTTACATTAATATCTTTACTGTCTTCACAAAATTTAATGAAGATATAGTCCCTTTAATTGTACCACTTTGAAGAAGCTGGTGAACCTAAGAGGGGTATAGGTGAATGGGTGGGTGGGGATCTCTCCAACTCTTCTTGCTTCCCTCAGACTACAGCAGCAGGGGGCTCCCCCTGAGTTCCCAGATTGCACCAAGGGGAGAGAACCAACTCTCGTCTTGGGAGAGGAAGAATGTCTCAGCATCACAGTTCTCTATAGAAGATTGTCCATGGAGGAGATATTAGAGGTTAACGTGCCTTGTTTTTAGAGAGAGGAGGAAGCAGGCTTCCTGTTGAGCAAAGAGCCCGATGTGGGCCTCAATCCCAGAACCTTGGGATCATGACCTGAGCCAAAGGAGCAGGGTTTAACCCACTGGGCCATCCAAGCGCCCCGTTAACGTGCCTTGTTAACATGCTTTCTGGTAAGTGGAAAGATACATTCTTTATTGTACATTAACAAAATTGGGGCTTTACTCTATAAATCGGTATCCCTTGAGGTTGTTTTTTGTGTTCTAGAACATGAGGTCAACAGCATCAGGGTGAAGTGAGTCAGCTGGATGTGTGTTTTTCTCCAAACAAAGCACTGAAGGGGCTGATTATATGGATTTGGGGTCTGAGCAAAAGAGGGGAAAATGAGTTGACAATAGTGGCAAGGGTGTTATTTTAATTATGAACTACGAACTTAGTCGGTAAGAAGGGACTATCGAAGAAAACTTGCACCAGAGTTAAGCAGGCAAATGAAGACCCTTTGACTTGCTACAGGGGAGAGAGACTGAACTCTACTTCCCTGAATCAAAAGGTTAGAGGGATGGTCTCCTGGGTGGCTCAGCTGGTTCAGTGTCTGCCTTTGGCTCAGGTCAGTCCTGGCATCAAGCCCCGCCTGGGGATCCCTGCTCAGCCTGGAGTCTGACTTTCCTTCTCCTTTTGCACCTTCCACTCATCTCTCACTCTCTGTAATGAATAAATTTTAAAAATCTAAAAAAAAAAAAAAAAAAAAAGTAAGAGGGTTGTAAATGCTGAGATAAACTAGTGAAAAAGTACTGGAGGTTGGTCAGTGGAATGTGCCCAGTACACTGAATCAATCCTGAGTTTGAAAATCTTTGTGATTAAGCCACCTGCATTTGCTAATAGGCACTTATCAAGCTAGGCTTCTATTCTTCAATGGGAGACAGGGGTGCTATCTTTCTTGATGGTTACACTTTCAGAGATGACTCCCAGGTTCTTGAAAAAGACATTCCTGGGTTGTAAAACTGGCTAGAGGTTGGGAGAGGATTTACCTACATTTCCAAAAGCGTAGAGAAAGAATTTGCAATTATGAGCATTTATAAAGTAACCACTCTAAGAAAAGGGAGATTAAGGGCCTATAGTCAGGAAGAGACCTGCCCCAAATTTAGTCAAGCTGAGGGGAATGTTAAGGCCATCTTGGTCAGTGAATAGAAAAGGTGGTGAGAGACACAGAAATCACATCAGGATAAATGGATTATAGTTTCCAGTTTTGTCAAATAATTTTAAGTGGTAGCCTACATTGGGAGTTAGGAAACACGGGTCTTATACAGGTCTTAGAGAATAGTGACTTTTTTTTTTTTTATCCTGTGACAGTAATCTTTCCTGCTTTAGGAAGGAAAAAAGTTGGTGTATTAGAAATGAAAATGGATTGCATGTAAGGCCATCTGACATTTGTTCTCAGAATTCCTGCTGGTTCTTAATATACTGAAGTGCATCCTCTTTAGCAAGTAAGTTAACTTTGTAAATCATACCATAATCAGTAAACCTCAAAAAAAAAAAAAAGGGAAGAAAATAATCATTTAGGGTATACACACCAAGTATCAATAGATGTTCGATATTTTCTCATGGATTATTTCATTTAATTTTCACAATTCTTAGAAGTATGTAAGAATTAATCCATATTTATGGATGAAGAAACCAAACCTAATGCAGTTTTTGAAACTTAATTAATGTATTAATCCAGCTTTGTGTTCTTTGTTATTAAAAAAGGCGTCTTCATTGTCACTGTCACTACAGAATACGGAACTATAATTGTGAGACCGAATGTTCCCTATAAAAACAGCAGATCTCTCCAATATGAGGAGTTTGAGAGGCAGGGAGGAGGGGATGTGGGGGGAAGGGAAGGAAAAAAATGAAGCAAGATGGGAGAGGAGGGAGACAAACCATAAGAGACTCTTAATCTCAGGAAACAAACTGAAGGTTGCTGGAGGTAGGGAGGGAGGGATAGGGTGGTTGGGTTATGGACATTGGGGAGGGGATGTGCTATGGTAAGTGCTGTGAAATATGTAAGCCTGATGACTCACAGACCTGTACCTCTCGGGCAAATAATACATTATATGTTAATAAAAACAAAACAAAGCAAAACAACAACAACAACAACAAAACCAGTAACAAAACAAAACAAAAAACCCCTGCAGCAAACTTGGTTATTGTCAACTTTCTTCTCTCTGGTGTGATCATTTCCATATTATACTTTTCCAAATACGCATTTTCTTAGTATTTTACTCAAAGACAACCACTGTGTAGATTGTTTTTACTCCAGGGAGGGTCACTGCCAACAACTTGTACAGACATTTTTTTTTATTACTAACAAAAGGAATAATGGCTTTCGGCTGTTAACCAAAGAATAAAGCAGTAAGCACCTAAATAGTAAGTTTGCTAAAGTACCTTTTTACTTGAAGCTCCACATTTTGTAAAATTATTGACTTTGATATGCAATTGACGTCCTGTTGAGGCCTTTTCCCATCCATCTCTAAACTTGATATATATAGGTTACTTTCATTTTAATACACACTCTAAATCTACTTGATAGATGTAGAGGAAAAAAATAGTCTGACCTTAAAGTAAAAATTCTTTAGAAGAAAACACGGTATTTCTCCATTTCAATTTTAGAGCAACTGTCAATTTAAAGTGTTCCATTGATTATATCATCTTACAGGATTTTGATGATGTTAGATTTGGAAATATAACAATTTCTATTTATTTTAACTGTACATCAGCTTTAAGGATTTGTCTTCAAAATCAAATACTTTCCAATTCAAATTGCTTTGTTTTCATTGTAAGTATTATCTAAATACAATAGATTATGTTGAAAAAAAATCAAACTAGTTGACTTTGGATGGCTATTGATTACCAGATGATAAAATAATATAAATGGCATAGTTGGGCTCCAGAAAATTGCTAAAATAAAGGCAATTCATACTGAAACATCCAAAATTGCCCTTATTAAATCATGTGCAAGCCAACTCAGTTTAAAGTGTGCAATGAATTATTTTCATGCTATGAAGATGGCCAGGGTTTTGGATGTGGTTGTCAGTCCTTAACATTCTCTAGAAAAATGATCTGAATTGTATAGATCTATTTCATGCATTTAATGAAAGAGTAAATGTTACACTTACAGATCAACTGATGCCGCCCCTTGGTGTTTATTCTGACTTTCTGCAGCAGAGAAAATTGTTTTCACTGCATAGGCCAGTGAGTAGATTGGTCATTAGACTAGCATCTTGTGGGGCTTTACCTCAACCCGGACATTTGCATACATTTCCCCCTCATTTCACTTTATTGTCTGTCTTTCTTTCTTTCTTTCTTTCTTTCTTTCTTTCTTTCTTTCTTTCAGAAAAGCAGGAGAGAAATGCTCTGGCAAATTGCAACTACCTATGACGATTTCATGAGAATTTGAAATGATATTTGCCAAGTGCAAAGCACTAGATGAATACACAGAGCAACATGCAAAATTACCAGGAGGAGACTCAAAGAGGATTTTATAACTTTATAGCTCTGTACTTGCTTTGATTTTAATATCATTTCCAAAAGTAATTTATTTTGTTAATGGCTTTATTTGGAAATAACACATTATAAATAGGAAATATAGATACCACATAGCACAGATAAAAGTGAAATTATGTACACTCCAAAAATCCCAATGGGAATGTTGGCTAATCTAGAACTACAGTTTCCAGAATCATCCTTCCTGTATAGTTCCAGCGTGGCATTGGTCACAATAGAAATTTGCATAAGATTTGAACCAATGAATCAGCAGCCATCAACTCCCTAAAGTCATCAAACTCACCATAGTAGGAGGCAGAGAAAGGCAGTTGTAGAGGGGCTGGGGGCTTCCAGTGTATCCTCACTCTGAATTTTTCTCTTCTTTTTGACCACTGACTCAGCGACTTATAATGACTTACAATTTTCCAGCTCCCCTTTGTAGATACTTATATGTCTCATTCTGATGATAAATTCCTGAGTGCATAATATTCAGAGTGGCTCTGTTTCCTTAATTAAAGCCCAACTAATCTACTGAGAACATTTTCATTAGTATTCACTTGTGCATTTCTTTTTTATTATTTTTCAATTGATTCAGTCAACATTTGAGAGTCGCTTTTCTTTGTCCCTCCTTCCTTTCTCTATTTTCTTGCTTCCTTTTCTTTCTGTCTTATTATTTATTTATTTATTTATTTAAGATAGAGTAAGCAAGAGAGAGCATGAGTGGAGAAGGGCAGAAGCAGAGGGAGAAGCAGGCTTCCCTCTGAGCAAAGAAACCAAAGTAAGGCTCCATCCCAGGATCCTGGGATCATGACCGAAGCGGAAGGTAGATGCTTGACACCCAGACACCCCACCTGTTTGTCAATAATAAATTATTGTTATGTGACTTGAATAAATAGTATTAAAATGATGTGATTTAGGAATCAAATTATTAAGACTGTTTTCCTAATGAACATTCTGATTATTTGACTCTAAGATCCCACCACCTTCATCAGTCTCCTTGCAGTTAACTGTAATCCAGTGTTGTGTGAACATAATACAATTTGCCTCCATTTACAGAAATGTTCATTGTCTTCTAAAAATAATCAATTACATGATTTTGTAAATAATGGTAAGTGTAAATATCATTTATAAAAGACTAAATTTAGATTAAGGAGTGACTATGGTTACAAATTATATTTGCTCTGTTTTCTTTGTAAAATATTTTTCTTAAAATACTTACTCTTTAAATATTTTTCTTAAAATCCTTACTCTTTAAATAATATATATACTCTTTCTAGTGACTAGAAAGAGTATATTAACTGACTTCAAAAAAAAAAAAAACTTTAAGTCAGGAAAAGCATTCAATCTGGATATTGCAGTTATTATGTTCAAACGAGAAATTTGTAAGAAAGAATTACCCAACTGAATTAGTCATAAAATCAGCATGGACCCATGGCTTTAGGTACTAGCACTCACTGATCTGCTTTACTGGGACCCAAAAAATTACCTTCACTTTCCAGAAGGACAACATGGCAAATGTGAGCATGTATAAACTCTGCATTATAATAAATCTTTAAATATAGACCCTCTCCACCTAAAAGGAGATCTGTGTTTTCCTTCCCTTCATCTTGAATTTAATTTCATGATGAGAATTCTATTGAGTTAAACTTGTACAAAATAGTAATTCTTGTCCATGTATTTTTTTTACTACTCTTAATTTTGCTCTTTGCTCTGTAGCCCTTCCATTATTAAAACTACAAAGCAAAACAAAACAAGGTTAACATGCTTTGCTCCAGGTGAAATAATGCACAAAGTATTTCAGTACTTGTTTCAAATTCTCAGCTCTGAGTTCCAAAATATACTCTTGATCTTTATAACATAAACAATATCCTTGAAAACAGTTTGAGAGGGATAAAGATTTATGCAATCTAAAGTGTCAGAGAGTAGAGAACTTGCCACATGAAGTTGATACTATGAATTCCAGAGGAAGATAAATGCAAGAGGTATTAGTGTGGATAATATCAGCTGCTGGAAAGAACAGATCCAAAGGGTATAAAGACCTAATCACAACAGAATGTATTTCTAAATCACCGAACCATCCAGTGCAGGTGTTCCTGGTTGATAGGAGGTCTTCTCCATGTGGGGATCCAGTGACTTGGGCTCCCTCCCTCTTGTGGCTCACTCATCCCCTCACACCTCCTTGCTATCTGAAACTCGGTGTCCAGCCAGCTGAAGGGGAAATTAAGTGGAAAAAAATCACCAGCTCTTAAAAAGCTTTGTTCCTACATCACTTGCACTCATACTCTGTTTATAAGAACATTGACTTCAAGAAACTAAGATGGGGTAATAATAGCCAGGTTCTTGAGTGGTATGATGTTTTTCTATGTTAGTAAATGGAATAATTATTTTATCACCTCAAGAGTTATCTTTCAATGTCTAATTGGCTCTTGGAGAAGGTTCCCTTATCACCACCTAGAATGTATCCAAATCAGCAACTGAAAGGAATAGAAGAATTATCTCCAAGTTAAGACACTTTGATAATGCTGAGGTGACCTACCTCTTAGAGAAAAGTATTTTACTATCCTTTGTCAGTAAGCACCTGGTTCTGTCAATTCTTATCTTAAAGATTTTGGTAAGTACTTTTTTTTTTCCATTTGAACATAGTGCATGTTTATTATCGCTAGTGCATTAGACATACAAGCTTTTGACAATAAGTGATTTTCAAAAAGAACTGAGTCTAACCTTTGCTTCCCATCTGGTAGTATTCATATATGAAATGGAAATGTGGCTGCATAAGTGTGTCTGAACCTTCAAATGTTCTATCTTTCAGCTCTATTCAGGAAAATAGGTGGTTAATTCCATGTTTCTGGTACTGCTAATTCCTTACTGAGTAATCTGATCTTCGAAAGCTAGAAATCGAAAATTAAGAATAAAAGTACACTTTAGTTGAGACTCTAAACCTTGCTTTAGGAATAATTCTAAAAATGTTCTCCAGGGGCACCTGGGCGGCTCAGTCAGTTAAGCATCTGCCTTCAGCTCAACTCATGATCCCAGAGTCCTGGGATGGAGCCTCGAATTAGGCTCTCTGCTCAGCAGGGAGCCTGCTTCTCCCTTTCCCCATCCCCACTTGTCTCTTTCTCCCCTTCTCTCTCTCTCTCAAATAAATAAATAAAATCTTAAAAAGAAAATTGTTCTCCAAAGATTCCTGTAGCTGGTTATTCAATCAAATACTACTCTAGTTATTTCTGTAAAGGGACTTTGCAGATTAAATTCAGATTATGAACCAACTGACCTTAAGAAAGAGAGCTTATCCTGGTAGACTTGATATAATCACATGGAGCCTTAAAATTAGAAGAGGAAAATAGAAAAATATGTGGTGGGAGACAGCAGAGGAGCTATGAGACCAAAAGGGATGTCAGAGATAGTCAAAGCATGAGAAGAACTCAATCCACAATTGCAGTCTTTGAATATGGAGGAAGGGGGCTCTGACCCAAGAAATGCAGGCAGTTTCTAGAAGACATGGGTGACTCCCAGTCAGCAGTGAGCAAAGAAGCAGGAACATCAGTTTGACGGCCACAGAAAACTGAATTCTGGTGCATCCTGAACTAGCTTGGAAGTGAATTAAAATCCGAAGTTTCTATAAAGCAATGCAGTCCTGCCAAGAATTTGGCTCTTTGAAACCAGAAGTAGAGAATGAGATGAGCGATGTGTGTACGTTTCTGACTTACAGAACTTTAACATAATAAGCAGCTCTCATGGTAAGTCTGTGCTGAATCTGTGGTAACTTGTTACACATCAGCAACAGACAATACGTGACTTTATGGGCCAAGAAAACCAGTGTTTTTACATTAAGTAGCATAAACTAGTGGAGTGGAAGTGCCCATTGGTGCTTCCTGAAGTTTTAAAAATCACTTCACCAAATGAAGTTTTTAAAACGTTCCCTAGAAAACATATACTGTATTATCAGAGTCCAGTAATACTGTTTTACAAGGAACTAGGACTTAGGGGAAATCAGGGCAAATATGTAACATTGTTTGAGTTTTAACCTTATGTTCAGAAATGTCATTACTTCACAGATATAATCTAGCATATTCCCAGTCATCCTGGATTGTATTGCAGCTGTGTGTTTTCAGGCTTTGTAGACTAACGACTTTGGTACATATTTTCACCCTCTCAAATTTCGATTCTTTTTTTTATTTGCTACATGAAATCTTGACATCCCTTATGTTGAATTACCTTGACAAAACTGCCTCTAATTCTCAGTGATGATCCATTTGGAGACAACACTGCACTCGTATTTGAAAACACTTTCTGAAGAGACATCTGATATATACAAGTGCTTTAAAAATCAATGAACTTTTAGAAATGGTGACAAAATGATAAAGCAGCAAACTTCAAAATCTTGCTAAAGGTTTCCTTTTGTATCAACAAACATTTATTAGGAATCTACTGTGTGTCTAGGACTTAAAAAGCTAGGATATAACGAAAAAACAAAATCAAGTTGGAGCCAGACAGATCTAGGTTTGAATCAATTATCTAACCACTGACTACATGTAACTTTAGGTAAGTCACCCAATGTCTGGGACTTCAGTGGTCTCACCTGTCAAATCAGAACAGCAATTAGTTTCTTCACAAACTATACAGAGGGGAGTAAAACCATCCAGAGGAGCATGTCTAGTTGATCTTTATTGTAGGCTGAATACTAAGGCTCTAATCCCTGGAACCTGTAAATGTTAGGAAAAAGGATCTTTATAGCCCAAGTTATGATTCTTGAGATGGGAAAATTATTCTGGCTTATCTGCATGGGCCGAAAAATGCAAGCACTAGTGGCCATTAAAACAAAACAAAAAAAAAACAAGGCAGATGGTTTTGACACAGAAGAGAAGAAGGCAGTGTGACTATGGAGGCTGATTAGAGGAATGTGGCCCATAAACCAGGGAACATCAGCTGCCACCAAAAGCTGAAGGAGGAAGGAATGCATTTTCCCCAGGAGCCTCCAAAAGGAGTGCAGTCCTGCTGATACCTTGATACCAACACAGTGAAACTGGTCTTGGACTTCTGGTGTCTAGAATGCTGAAAGAATGCATTTCTGTTTTGTTTCTAGTTACCCAATTTGTTGTCATTTGTTATGGAAGCCACAGGGAGCTAACATAGTGTTCAATGAAAGTTAGTTTGCTTTCCCATCTTTAGCAAGTTTTTGTCTGTCGTGGTACTACCTCATTGGGACTTTCATTCTATTTTCATCATTGGAAATGAGACATCATATCTATTGTAATATAACTGTGGTATAACACTTTCATCTAGTTATCATTTTACTCAATAAATTTATTTGGTTAAAGTTATTCCTACACGTTTACTAACAATGAGGGTTAGCTACTCATTGTATTAGGGCATGTAGAGGATGACAAGATAGACCAAGTCTCTCTCCTGAAAGAATCTGTAATCTGCCTTAGTAGTTACATTTGTATAAGACAATTTGCACTAAATAGGTTAAAAATTTTCAGAAAATCAAAGGAGGGAAAGATCAATTCCTACTCGAGAATCAGGAAAGGCTTTATGGAGGAATTCACCTTTGATCTGTGTCTTCAGGAGAGCTTATATTTTACACAGGTGCAGAGATGGTGCAGGGAAGAATAGTAAACAATAGGGAAACTATGAGCGAGCTTAATGGGACCATCATATGCCCAGCAAAATGTGGGAGGAAAAGCTATTTAACCAGAGGAATAGAGAGACATATTCATGGCATACAGTCTCTGGATATTGTCCAATAACTTCATATGTTTTGAAACCAAGGCTACCCCCTTATTTTTTAAAATTGCATGATGTTTAATTTTTTTAAACACTGGAAACTCTATCAGAGCTACAAAAGTCTTTCAGAGACTGTGATATGGGGGGCCTAGCAGAAATGTCCTCAAGTAATTAGCTAGGTCATGTGAGACAATAACAAGAAAACTTACAAATAGTAGTCTGGATATTTCAATTTTTTTAAAAAAGATTTTTTTTTTTTAATTTATATTACAGAGAGAGAGATCACAAGTAGGCAGAGAGGCAGGTGGGGTTGGGGGGAGCAGGTTCCCTGCTGAGCAGTGACCCCGCCCCCCATGCAGGGCTTGATCCCAGAACCCTGAGATCATGGCCTAAGCCAAAGGCAGAGGCTTAACCCACTAAGGCACTCAGGTGCCCCTACTTCAAGATTTTTTTTTTAACTACCAAATTCCTATGTGAATTTGATACTGAATGAAAGCAGAGGAGAATACCAAAGTTTACGTGCATACTTTTTTTCCCCATTGTGTTTTAATAATGAAGCCCCTATAACTTTAAAATGTTTACATTATTCTCTTCTTTTCAGGCAAATATGTGGAGCCCAAAGCAGTAAAGCCATGATATGATTTTAGTTTAAAAGTCTGCAGAAGAGGACAGCATTCAAACAGCTGAAGACGTAGTTTCATCAAAACGCAGCTGGCTGTTTTTAGTGTGACGATTTGGTTTTCTCACACCTGAATGTTCTTTAAATCGATCTACTGCCACTGTAGGTGTTTGGGGCTAAATTGGAGGATCACTATTCATTATCGTCTGAGGAGACTGTCTCTCATTTTACCATAATGTAGAATAGGTCAGGAGAGGAAAGGAAGAACAGCAAAACCATCCAGGCAGCGGAAGGGGAGAGAGATTGATGAGCCATGGAAGCAAGGAAGGGACATTAGACAGTTTGCTCCTGGAGCTCATGTAAACCAACAATGGAAATAAAAAATGTGAAAGTGAGAAGATGGAGGGAGAACTATGGAGAAATCAAGTGACACTTAAAAAGTTAAGTTTCACTACTAAGTTGGTTGGGCAGGTAAGTTTCCTCTCCTTGATAAGTAAGGGAAATGAACTCTCATATACTCAAGAATAGCTGGATATTCTGATATATATTTCTAACACGTTTCCTCTGTACATGTTGTAGACGACTAGCTACAGAATCTGGTTGTACAGCTGTAACTATTTTGAAGATAACTGATTAAATGAGTAGATAGCAGGCCTTCACAGCTGTATAGGATTTTATGATTTTCATTCAGTAAATCTAATCCCACTTAATTTTCCCAATGACTTGAGTGTAGCAGGCATATGTTCCACTTTCCGGGCAAAAAAACCATAGATGGCAGCTTGCCAAGGACACCTAACCTCTAATTTGTTGATCTAAGACTCCAACTTTAATCCAGGGTGTTTCCCATCAAACTGATAACTGACTGCTATCCACAAAAACTGATGCAGCAATAGTTTGATGAAAAACATTGGTAAGTATCAGACAGTGATTAACAATAATGGTTATTAAAAAACATTTTAAGTGTTGACTGTGTTCTAGTCTTCTATGTGCTTTATCCTACAACGACCATATGAGGTAAGTGTTAATATTACCATCATTTTTTGATGGGTAAATTGATAAAGGAGGAGGTTACTGAGTACCTAAGGTCATACAGATAATGTGAACCCAGGAAGTTAAGCTTCAGATCTCATTTTCCTAACCAGTAGGTATATTACTTCAAAATCAGGTATGTAAGAAACAAAATTACTTTAGGTCTAGTTTCTACTCATAAACTAATAAACAGTCACTCCTAAAATGCCGTGCTTCATTTAATTTGGGCATATTTACATTTTGCTCCACAACAACCATGGCCAGAAATACTCAGGCAAATTAGAACAGAAAGGTGATTTGAGTTACTGCAGACACCCAATTTAGATAATTAAGACTTTCCTATTACATTTTTCTTTGGATATGCAAGAACTGACTTTTGCAGAATATATAGGTTACTTTGAAAAAACTTGGGAAATACTTCTTATAGTCAAAATCTAAAGTTTATGGGGAGAGAGAAAAATGTTCATCTATCTTGTCAGTATTTTCTTTATCATTTCTGGCATCTTATCTGTCTGGATTTCTGATGTAACAAGTGGATCTGTGGATAAATTTTAACTTTCTACTTCACTCACCTAGGATAAATTTTCCAATGTCAATCATTTACATTTCAGTAGTAGAGAAGACTGCTACAATATACAGATATTATTTATTCCATAAGATTAAAAAAAAGGGGGGGTGCCTGAGTGGCTCAGTGGTTTGGGTCCTCTGCCTTCAGCTTGGGTCATGATCCCAGGGTTCTGGGATCAAGCCCCACATCGGGCTCTCTGCTCAGCGGGGAGCCTGCTTCCTCCCCTCTCTCTGCCTGCCTCTCTGCCTACTTGTGATCTCTGTCAAATAAATAAATAAAATCTTAAAAAAATAAAATAAAATAAAAACTTGGCTCCTTGATGTTGGGTGAGCCCATGAGGCTAGCCTAGCCAATGAGGTGTGAGCTTTCATCTTTCAGTGGTCAAGCACGTCCCCTTGGGGAAACATATAGAAAGGGAAGTAGAGAGAGGGTGACTGAACCTGGCTCTGCTTCATGTTAATGGAAAGTAAAAGTGGATTGTAGGGAGAAGCTGAGTCCAAGATCCAACATAGGAAGACCCTGAACTCACCTCCTTCATGAATACACTGAACATATGGGCAGTTCTTTATATGTATAGAGTAATGCTCCTGAAGAAAAACTGAGGGCTAACTAAACAGCTTCTGTACAACAAAGGGTAGAGGGAATCCATATAGAAGGGCAGGAAAGATAGAGACATAGTGACCACAGGAAACCCCGTCCTGGTGTTGTGAACTGCAGTGGGGAGGGAGAGTACTGAAGGACCAGGTGCAGAGTGGTTCACCCTGAAGCACAAAAATAAAGCCAGCGTTTAAAAAGGCAACTAGAATTTGAATGAACCAGGCCTTGAGTGTCTGCCAAATGGTGGGGAACTTGTTGAGTGTTCTCCAATGTCAGAGGGGCTGGTGAGTGCCATTGTTATGTTCCTTTTCCACCTTGACAGCACAGATGGAAGGAAGCAGGGTTCAGGCACCCTAGTCAGCCTGACAACAGCTCCAGCTGCCCTGGGGCACAGAAAAAAAGCTATGATTTAAAAACAATCAGAATATAAAGGAAATGGCCCCAAAAGGGGCTAACAAGTGTCACTGTTTATGTTCACCCTCCACCCAGATAAGCATAGATGGGAGCCGGGTATGGGCACCCAGGCCAGCGGGCTGCCCTACAAAGCCCTGGACTCCTATACCATACCTGCCATCCCCCAGAAAGGCTCCACCCAACTGCCTGAGCTCCAGTCATCCCACCAAGGCAGCCCCAGTTCAGCAGCAAACACCAGGACACCCTTGGATAGTGTCTACTACTGCTCCAGCCGTCTCACCAAAGCACTGCAGGATACACCAGGCCCAGACCCACCACAGCTCCAGATGACCTACCAGAGGACCTCCTCTTTGAAGCACTCCAGGACTTCCCAACCTGTATCTGCTTCAGCTCCAGCTGTCTTGCTAGGGCACTGTCTGCAGGGAGTGTGCTGGAACCACCAGGTATATGCCTAGCTTCAGCTCTTGCCATCCTGCCAGGAAGCCCCCTGCACAGAGTGCACCAGTACAACCTTGCCTGTGCCCACTTCAGCTCCAGCAGTCCCACCCATGTGCCCTATGGGCAGAATTCCCTGAAACACCCCTCCCCAGGCTGCACCCACTTCAGCTCCAGCTGTCCTGCAAGGGTGTCCCCTGTGAGGAATGCCCTAAAACCCCATGGCCTGAGCCCACTTCAGCCTCAGCCCTCCCACCAGAGTGCCTTGTGTGTGGAGTGCTCTGGGAAGTCCTGGCCCACGCCCACATTGGCACCAGCCATCCTGCCAAGAAGGCTCTGATGCAAGCTGGCGAAAACCACCAGACAAATGCAATCTACGTAAGGGACATTCCCATAAAGCCAGTTCTTCAAGACTAGCAGAAGTAGCTGTTCTGTCTAATTCAGAGAAACAAACACAGAAAGTCAGACAAAATGAGAACACAGAGAAATATGCTCCAAACTAAAGAAAAAGACAAAGCTCCATAAAGAGAACAGATAAGCTTACTTAATAATAAGCTACTTAATAAAAAGTTCAAAGTAGTGGAAAGAAGGGCCATATGTACCCCTAGCAACAATGGCCACAGTTGCCAAACTATGGAAAGAGCCAAGATGCCCTTCAACAGCAAATGGATAAAGAAAATGAGGTCCATATATACTATGGAGTATTATACCTCCATCAGAAAGGATGAATACCCAACTTTTGTATCAACATGGACAAGACTGGAGGAGATTATGCCAACTGAAATAAGTCAAGCAGAGAGAGTCAGTTATATGGTTTCACTTACTTGTGGAGCATAAGGAATAACATGGAGGACATTAAGAGAAGGAAAGGAAAAGTGAATTGGGGAAAATAAGAGGAGGAGATAAAGCATGAGAGACTATGGACTCTGAGAAGCAAACTGAGGTTTTGGAGGGGAGGGGGCTGGAGCTATTAGGTGAGCCTGGTGGTGGGTTTTAAGGAGGGCACAGATTACATGGAACGCTGGGTGTGGTGCATAAACAACGAATCTTGGAACACTGAAAAAATAAAATTAAATTTAAAAGAAGTTCAAAGTAATGGTCATAAAGATGGGCTGGAAAGAAGAATTGATGAATTCTGTGATCATGACCCAAGCTAAAGGCAAACACTTAACTGACTGTGCCACCCAGGCATGCCCAAAATATAGTACTTTTAGAAAGGGTTTGAACTTAAGCAACCAGCACTTTCCTATAGACTGCTCTATACTTAGGAACCTCTATATGAAATTCATGGTAACTATAACCTATAATAGATAGCCTATAATAGATTAAAAAAATAAAGTGAAAGGGCTCCAAACATAACTAAAAAGAGCTATCAATCACAAGAGAAGAGAGCTACAGACATAGAGAAGAACAGAGAACTCCAAACATAAACAGAAATCAATGAAGAAAATGGCAATAAGAACACACTTAGTCAATAATTACTTTAAAGGTAAATGTTCTAAATGCTCCAATCAAAGGAAACAGGGTGACTAAATTGGTTAAAACACAAAAAACAAAAACAGGACCCATCTATGGCCAGCCTGCAGATACAGACCTAAAGATACATGCAGATTTAAAGTAAAGGGGTTGACAAAATTATTCCATGCAAATGGAAATAAAACAAAACAAAACAACAACAACAAAAAATAAAACCTGGGTAGCAATACTTATATCAGACAAATAGACTTTTAAAAAAGACTAACAAAGGACAAAGAAGAACATTATATAATGATGAATGGATCATTCTAAAAATAGTATATAACAACTGTAAATATCTATGCACTTAACATATGTGCACCTAAGTACAAAAAAATGAATTATTAACAGACATAAATGGAGAAATTGATAGATACAATAATGTAGAGGATTTTAACACCTACTTTCATCAATGGATAGATCATCCAGACAGAAAATCAATAGGAAACAATGTCTTTGAATGACACATTAAACTAGATGAAAACACATATATACCTCAAGCAACAAGAAAAATCTCAAACAATATAAACTTATACTCAAAGGAACTAGGAAAAGAAGAACAAAGCTCAACTTTAGAAGGAAAGGAATAGAAAGGCCAAAGCGAGAACACTGAAATAGAGAATAAAAAATAGGAAATGTCAATGAAACTAAAAGCTGATCTTTGAAAAATAAATAAAATCAATAAACCTTTAGCCACACTCATCAAGAAAAAGAGTTTTGCTTCTTCCTTGCTGATTTGGATGCCTTTTATTTCTTTTTGTGTCTGAATGCTGTGGCTAGGACTTTGAGTATGGTTTGTTTTTGTTTTTTGTTTTTTGTTTTTAGATTTATTTATTTATTTGAGAGAGAGAGAGAGGGAGAGATAGAAAGTGGGGGCAGGGGGAGAGGGAGAGAGAGAGACAGAGTCCCAAGCAGACTCCATGCTGAGCATGGAGACTGACATGGGGCTTGATACCACAACCCTGAGATCATGACCTGAGCAGAAACCAAGAGTCAGAGGCTTAACTGACTGAGCCACCCAGGTCCCCCAAGTATGATGTTGAATAGAAGTGATGAGAGAGAGGACACCCTTGTCTTATTCCTGACTGTAAAGGAAAAGCTATCACTTTTTTCCTTATTGAGGATGATATTACCAGTGGGTTTTTCATTTATGGTCCTTTATTATATTGAGATATGTTCCCTCTAAACCCAATTTGTTTAGAGTTTTTATCAAGAATGGACATTGTACTTTGTCAAATACTTTTTCTACATCTGTTGAAATGATCATAGAGTACTTATCCTTTCCTTTATTGATGTGTTGTATCATGTTGATTGGCTTACCAATACTGAACCACTCTTGCAGCCCAGAAATAAATCCCACTTGACTATTGTGAATGATTTTTTCACGTATTGTTAGATTTGGTTTGCTAGTAGTTTATTGAGTTATTTTTGCATCTGTGTTCATTAGGAATATGGACCTATAGTTTTCTTTCTTAGTGGTGTCTTTCTCTGGTTTTGGTATCAGGGTAACACTGGCCTCATAGGATAAATTTGGAAGTTTTCCTTCCTTTTCTATTTTTTTTAATAGTTTCAGAGGAATAGGTATTAACTCTTTTTTAAATGTTTGGTAGAATTCGCCTATGAATCCATCTGGTCTTGGGTTTTTGTTTGTTGGGAGTTTTTTGATTACTTGTTCAATTTTTTTGCTGGTTATTGGTCTGTTCAGGTTTTCTATTTCTTCTTTTTTCAGTTTTGGTAGTTTGTATGTTTTTAGGAATGGGTCCATTTATCCCAGGTTGTCCAATTTGTTGGCATATAGTTTTTCGTAGTACTCTCTTATAAATGTTTGTAATTATAATTGATTTCTGTGGTGGTTATTATTTCTCTTCTCTTACTTATGATTTTATTTATTTGGTTCCTTTCTCTTTTCTTTTTGATAAATCTGGTGAGAGGTTTACCAATTTTATTATTTTTTTTCAAAGAATCAGCTCTGGTTTCATTGATCTATTCTGTGTGGGATTTTTTTGTTTGTTTTGTTTTTAGTTTCTATGTCTTTTATTTCTGTCTAATCTAATCCTCCTTGTTTCTTTCATTCTGCTGGTTTTGGACATCATTTTTTTCTTTTGCTAGCTCTTATAGGTGTAAGGTTAGGTTGTTCATTTGAGATTTTTTTTTCTTGCTTCTTGAGGTAGATCTATGTTGCTATATACATCCCTCTTAGGACAGGTTTTATTGCATCCCAAAAGTTTTGGACCATTGTGTTTTCATTTTCATTTGTTTCCATATACTTTGTGATTTCTTCTTTGACTTCCTGGTTGTTTAATAGCATTCATTGTTTAATAGCATGTTCTTTCACCTTCATGCATTTGTGATCTTTCCAGACTTTTTCTGGTGGTTGATTTCTAGTTTCATAAGCTAGAATGTACAATGGAGAAAAGAGAGTCTTTTCAAAATATAAAAGAATAAAAGGGCCAGTTTCTTAACTATACAGATTAAAAACTCAAATAGATTAAAGACCTAAATGAGAGACCTGAAACCATAATACTCCTAAAAGAAAAGATAGGGAATAATCTCCTGAACATCAGCTTTAGTAACATATTTATGACTATGTCTCCTTAGGCGAAAGAAATAAAAGCAAAAATAAACTATCGGGACTATATCAAAGTTAAAAGGTTTGCACACAGAAAAGGAAACCATCAACAAAACAAAAAGGCAAACTACTGAATGGGAGAAGAGATTTTCAAATGATTTATCCAATAAGGGGTTAATATCCAAAATATATGAAGAATTTATACCAAAGTCAGCACCAAAAAAGAAATCCCACAAAACAAACAAAAACCACCCATGAAATAATTGAATTTAAAAATGGGCAGAGGAACAAATTGACATTTTTCCAAAAAAGACCTTCAGATGGCCTACAGACACATGAAAAGATGCTCAACATCACTAATCACCAGGGAAATCTAAATCAAAACCATAATGAAATATTGCTTTATACCAGTCAGAGTAGCTACTATCCAAAAGACAAAAAGTAAGTATTGGGGAGGATATGAAGGAAAAGAAATCCTCTACACTGTTGATGAGAATGTAAATTGGCGCAGCAACTGTGGAAAACGGTTTGGAAGTTCTTTAAAAAATTAAAACTAGAAATACCATATGATCCAGTAACTTCACTACCAGGTATTTACCCAAAGAAAATGAAAACACAAATTAGTTTGAAAAGATCTGTGCATCCCATGTTTATTGTTGTATTATTTACAATAGCCAAGAAATGGAATTGACCCAAGTGTCCACTGATAGATGAAAGAATAAAGAAGATATAATATATATGTGCAATGGAATATTATGCAGCTATAAAAAGAATAAAATCTCGGGGCGCCTGGGTGGCTCAGTGGGTTAAGCCGTTGCCTTCGGCTCAGGTCATGATCTCAGGGTCCTGGGATCGAGTCCCGCATCGGGCTCTCTGCTCAGCAGGGAGCCTGCTTCCTTCTCTCTCTCTCTGCCTGCCTCTCAGTGTACTTGTGATTTCTCTCTGTCAAATAAATAAATAAAATCTTTAAAAAAAAAAAAAGAATAAAATCTTGCCACTTGCAAGATCTTTAATGGACCTTAAGGAAAATATGCTAAGTGAAATAAGTCAAGTAGAGAAAGATAAATACCATATGGTTCCACTTATATGGAAAATCATTTAAAAAAATGAACAAAGAAACCAATCAGAAACAGACTCATAAACACAAAGAACTAGTGGTTACCAGAATGGGAGTGGGGTGGGCAAGGTGTTAATGAGAAAAATAGGTGAAGGGAATTAAGGGGTAAAAACATCCAGTTATAAAATAAGTAAGTCACAGAAATGAAAAATACAGCAGAGGGAACATAGTCAATAATACTGTAATAACATTGAATGGCGACAGATGATTATTACACTTATTCTGAACATTGTGTATGTTTAGAATTTTCCAGTCAGTATGCTGTGCACCTGAAACTAATACAATGTTGTATGTCAAGTATACTTAAGTAATAAAAAAAATTAAGTGGGTTGTAGGTTTCTGCCTTCTTCAGACAACTAAGAAAATCAGAGAAATTTGTATTGGAGGCTTTACTTAGTATTATCAGTCAGGTTTCTGCAGAGAAAAAGAACCAAATACTATATACATAAAGAGTGACAGATTTATGAAATTGGTTCATACTATTGTGGCAACTGGCAAATTGAAATTTGTAGGGCAAGTCAGCAGGTTGGAAACTTAGGCAGGACTTAGCATTACAGTTTGAGGCAGAATTACTTCCCTGGATTACTTCAGTTTTTGTTTTTAAGGCCTTCAACTGGGTAGATGAGGTCCACCCACATTATTGAGGGTACTACACTTTACTTAAAGTCTGCTGATTATAATAATGTTAATCACATCTACCTAATGCCTAATGTCAGAATCTATACTGACATTTGACCAAACTACTAGGCACCATAGTCTAGCCAAACTGATGCACAAAACTGACCCGTCTGTCCCTATAACTCATGTCTATCACTTATCATATATTCATAATATGCTCCAACCAATAAAGTTAGCTTAAAGACACAGTAAGTGTCCTACATCCTATTTTTTTTTTTTCAGATGGACTCCAATAATACCTCCAAGTTACCTTGAAATCTTGATGGTTGCTCAACACTCTGATGTCAAACTTTCCTCATACCATTTAGACTTGGGGTTTGCTCTTCTTCTCTAGACATTTCATGTAATGGATCATATAATACTGGTCATATGGCCAGTACCCCAACTTTAATAATCTGAACACTCAGGGAGTGGAGGAGATTCTGACCCTAAAATGAAGTACAAAATTTCCTGTTGTCTTTCTTGTGACTTTCTCTAGGAACTAAAAATAATGATGACTTAAGACATGATTTCATGTAACCTTTCCACAATCTGACATCTCCTTTCTGTGGATGGATGTTTATAGCAGCTTTATTCATAATTGCCAAAACTTCAAAGCAACCAACATGTCCTTCAGGAGATGAATGAATAAACAAACTGTGGTACCTCAGGACAATGGAATACCATTCAGCACTAAAAAGAAAACTAGCTACCAATCCATGAAAAGTTAAACACATATTACTAAGTGAAAGACGCCAGTGTGAGGGGCGTCTGGGTGGCTGAGTGGGTTAAGCCTCTGCCTTCTGCTCGGGTCATGATCTCAGGGTCTTGGGATCAAGCCCCACATTGGGCTCTCTGCTCGGCGGGGAACCTGCTTTCCCCTATCTCTTTGCCTGCCTCTCTGCCTACTTGTGATCTCTCTCACTCTGTCAAATAAATAAATAAATAAATATTAAATTAAATTAAAAAAAAAAAAAAAGAAGCCAGTGTGAAAGGCTACAAAATGTGTATGATATTCTGGAGATTCTGGAAGAGGCAAAGCTATGTAAATAAAAAAATGATCAGTGGTTGGATGGATGATAACTAGACAGAACACAAAGTATTTTTAGGGCAGTGAAAATATTGTGTATGGTATCATAATGATGAATACATGTCATTATATATTTGTCCAAACCCATAGAATGTACAACACCAAGAGTGAACCCTAAGATAAACTATTTTGGATGATTATGATGCATCAGTGCAGATTCATCGATTGTAACAAATGAACCACTCTAGTTGGTGATGCTGACAATGGGGAACGTAATCCATGTGGGGGGCAGAGGGTAAGTGGGAGACTTCTGTACTTTCCTTTCAATTTTTCTCTGAACCTAAGGCTGCTTTAAAAAAAAAAAAATTAGGCTTTTTAAAAAAAGTACACAATTAAACTGCTGTCTATCTTTCTATCACTCTCCCCTTGTTCACATTAGCCTTACCTCTATTTCTAGATCCTTCCTTCTGTTTCTAAATCACATTAAGATAATTTTTTTCCTCAGGGATTTTGCCAACTATTTCCCTTCTGGTTGGCATGCTCTTTCTCCAGAATTCTAAATGTCTTTTTGTTTTTATCCTTCGTATCTCAGATAAGAGTTCTTAAACGCCTCTAAATTATTCCTTTCCTTCTCAGATTGGTCATTCATATTTCATTAACTCACTATATTTTTGTACTTATTGCTACCTGAAATTATCTTATTCATTTCTTACTCATCTGTCACTCCTCCTACCTGTACCCTCCTCTAACTCCAATGTAATTATCAATGAGCTTTGAGACTTTATTGTATCCACAGCTGTATCCTGGGATGTAGAACAATGCTTGTTAATTAGTCGGTGTCTAATACTGTTGGGTAAACCAATACATGTGGCAACATTCCACTCTTGAATAGGAGGAATGTGGCATTAGCTGCTCCTGGATGGGGGATGAGTAGAGTAGATCACAAATGTCCAAACTTTCTCACTGAATATGGAGAAATCTTGGAGGGTCATCACTGAATATAATCTTTACTGTGCCATCTTTGAAGGTTTATTTTGCTAGTAATTAAGCAACCCTTTTTGCAACTGTGTTAGAACATGGACAGCCAGTGCAAAGCCTATGGAAAATATTGAGGCAGGGAAAATATATATTATTTGCCTTTAGTTCCTCTTTGTGTGTCATCTTTTTATCTTTCTACAACCAGTTATCTTTTAACTCCAGGTCCCCTACTGATTATTGTAACGGTTTATCAGTGGAAAATTTCTCGGATAAATCCCTATGAATATTCTTGATTTTAGAATGTTACTCCCTCTAAGAGAATGGGAAATTGATCCCCCTGGAGCATTATATATTATTAGATGAGCAATCTCTGCTTTCAATTTTGCCTGAGCAATAAGTCCTTGATAAAATTATGGAAGGCACTCTATATGTGAAGTTAGGTGAACTAGCTTCTTATGTTACTGATGCCACAAGCTATTAAGATAGTTTTTTACTTACTTTTGGAGGACTTGGTTTATTCATAAATAAGATAGGAAGATTAGACTAGATTATTACTAAATTCATTTCAACTCTAAAATAAACGCTAATACAATTTTTTAACATAACATTCATATGCCCTTACTAATCTTACTTGCAGTCACTATTAAATTTTAAAGGAATTAGTAAGTGTTAAATATTTGCGGCTACATTGGATATAATAAACTAAACCTCTGAAAAGCCGCAAAAAGGCACAAAAGGAAAACAAAAAACAAAAGACAAAAAACCTCCAGAGAACAAAAGCCTGACAAACCGGTTTCCACAGAGCCCAGCCCCTTGATAGGGGGCAGGACTACTCAACCCAAGCAAGTCTGACTGAAAAACAATGGGGCAGTCCCCTGTCCCAGAAAGTGGGCAGAACGAGAGGACAACCACCACAGGGTCCCCATAAAACTATAAAACCCCAGTATCGGGGAAAACAATATATTAAGCTCCCGGTATTGCCTTAAAACCTATATATTTCATAGATGCAACTTTTATTTTTAATTCGTTCTCACTATTCTTGTTCTGTTTAATTTTTTTTAACCTACTTAACATTACAATTAGAGGTTTAATACAACATATTCCATAATAACCTTTTAACTGGAACTTTTTTCATACATGTGCCTGTATTTTTCTTTTTCTTTTCTATTTACTTTCTTTAATATACCTATAGATATAAGCTTTAAGGTAATCGTCTTTCCCTAATCAATACTACCCCTAGATATAAACCAGTTTTAATCCCTCTTTATCTCTGGAAAGTTGAGTCCTTTAACAAAGATATCAAGATACACCTAGGAAGAATCAAAATAACCTTTCTCGCCCACATCGAGGATTTAGAACCACCCTCCCCCTTGGGATTCATTTTGGCTGGGTTCTTTTTTTTTTTTTCCTTGTCATTTACTTTTGTTGGTCTTTTTGTTTGTCTGTTTTGGTTTGTATACCTTATAAATCTTACCTTTAGGGCCCATTCTGCCCGAGTTTTCTCTTTTTTTTTTCTGTCTCTTTCTCTCTCTTTTTTTTCCTTTCTTTTTGGTGGTGACTTCCGATTGCTCAGAAGCAATCTAGGAGGCAACTTGCCTGGATCTCGGTTGATACATTCAGCTACACATCCATCAACCACCTCTCACCAAAATGACTAGGAGAAAGAATGCTCAACAGAGGAAAAACTCAGAGACTGTGCCTTCTCCATCAGAGCTATGGGAATGGACATAAACAGTATGTCAGAAAGGAAATCTAGGGTAACAATTATCCAGGCAATGGCTAGGTTGGAGAAAACCATTAGTGACAACATGGAATTGATTAGGGCAGATGTGAATGCCACCCAGGAAGAAATTAAAAATGCTATCAATGAGATCCAATCTAATCTAAATACTCTAATAACAGCTAGGGTAACCAAGGTAGAAGATAGAATTAGTGATATAGAGGTCAAACTGATAGAGAAAAAGGATCAGGAGGAAGCCTGTAACAAACAGCTTAGAAGCCATGAAAACAGAATTAGGGAAATAAATGATACCATGGAATATTCCAATGTCAGAATTATTGGGATCCCTGAGGGGGAGGAGAAAGAAAGAAGACTAGAAGATATAGCTGAACAAATCTCCATGAAAATCTTCCCAGTCTGGGGAATGGAACCAGTGTTCTTGTCCTAGAGGCAAAAGATCACCCCCCAAGATCAATGAATATAGAAAGACCTCGAGACACTTGATTGTGAGACTGATGAATCGTCATCTTAGACAAGAGTTCTTGAGAGCAGCTAGGGGGAAGAGAGTCCTTATGTACAGAGGAAGGTCCATCAGAATAACATCAGACCTGTCCACAGAAGCCTGGCAAGCCATAAAGGGCTGGCAAGACGTATTCAGGGCACTAAATGAGAAGAACATGCAGCCAAGAATACCCTATCCTGAAAGGTTGGCATTCAAAATGGATGGAGAGATAAGGAGCTTCCAAGACTGGCAAGGTTTAAAAGAGTATGTGACCACCAAGGCGGCACTCTAAGAAATATTATGGGGTTTTATAAATAAGAAAGAACCCAAGAGTGTCATAGTAAGTTACTGAAGAAACCCAAAATTTTTCTGGTAAATTTTCAGCATGAATAATTATGCTTCATTTAAAGAAGAGATTTCTATCTGTGCATTCATCCTCTAATTTCATTATTATCATTTTAATAAATTAGATTTAGAGCATTGCAATTGCTATTTTAAGGCATTCAATTAGGGAAGGGACATGTTGAGAATACATCACAAATCTGTGATGAAAAAACACTGTATTATGCTCCCTAAAAAAATCAGTTTTTAGTTATTTTCTATGAAGAAATCTAAGAAGTTCAAAATATACTATGATTGTATGAATCATACAATGGGATGGGAGCAGAAGCAAAATTAAAATTCTACTTTAGATTTGAGAACTACTTTACCAAAGGTGTCTGATATTGCCTATGAGGTTTTAGAAAGTAGTATCGCCTTCATTATCTCTGCTTTGATATGGGTTTAGCATCAGCCTTCAGCTGAAAATACTCATCAGATGTGAGACAATAAAATAGAGTCTAGGAAAAGTGACTGTATTTTAGAATAAAGAAAATATATTTTATATCTTCAGATCCTCATAAGGGAGTACTATGGAATGGATTCCTACCTGACTGAATACCAGGCTTCTGAACTAGTCTATTCCTTGAAATTAGATACAAGAAATTTCAGTTAGTTTTGTTTTTATTTTTTAATTTAAGGGGAGAAACTTATTTAATGCATAACTACTATTTTATATCATTACCAGCGTATTTACATGTATGTGTTTATTAAACACACACACACACACACATAATTAAAATAGCAGGCATGAAACTTTATTTTAGAAGCTGGACTTGTCAGAGAGAGAGAGAAACCACAAGAAATGTTTAATGCGCATTAATGAATGATCAACCACCTTCCTACCACAAAGCTGTGTATATGAGTCTTTCTTGTTCTCCAAATGCATAGTTAGAATAATACTCTATTTCAATGACAATTATGACACTCTTCATTTTTTAAAAAAGATTTATTTACTTATTTTAGAGATGGGGGTGGGGGTGGGAAGGGCAGAGGGAGAGAGAGAATCCAAGCAAACTCTGAGCTAAGAGCAAGGCCCAATGAAGGGCTTGGTATCATGACCCTGAGATCCTGACCTGAGTTGAAACCAAGAGTCAGATGTTTGACCAATGGTACCACCCAGGCACCCCAACTATCTTAACTCTTTTAATTCCACCTATCTATATATTTTTTTAAAATTTTCATTTTATTTTATTTTTTCAGTGTTCCAAGATTCATTATTTATGCACTACACCCAGTGCTCCATGCAGTATGTGCCCTCCTTAACACCCACTGCCACCTATCTGTATTTTACATAGTTGGCTGCCTCTAAATTCCAAACTGGGGCTAGTCATGCTTCTAGGACATAAATGGTCAAAAGACGTTTAGAAAGCATTGAGGCAGGAAAAGCAGACAGAAGCAATATCTCCTTGACATGAACAGAGAGTGGTGTCTTAGAAAACAGTGACAAGCTGGATAGCTTAAATAACATTGGTGCACTTAAGATGCAGCTTGTCTTATTTTCAGTTGGGTGCTGGGTGAACACAGCCCAATGAGAGCCTGACACTGCAGGACTGGCCATTTCAATTGCATTTTGTGAATGCAAAATACTGCAAAGAGCCCCATTTTGTTGACATTTTACTATAAGGCAACAGTAGTTTTCAAACATAGGACTAATCAAAGACAGAGTGATAATTTATTATTTCTTTATATGGAAAGAAATGTTTGACATAAAAGGGAAGCAGTTCAAAGCAAATTGAGAGTTACCTGAAAATAGTAATGTCCAAGGACGAGGAAATGAAAAAGCAAAACCAAGACCAAAATGGCTTTTGAAATTCTTAGTATGTTTCTGAACTATCACAGAAAGATAAGGCTAGGACAGTGAACAATGTTCAATAGAAGTTGAACAATGGGAATAATTAGAAGAAAAACTGTTTCATTAAAGAATAAGGTGGTATGGTATCAGTGAGATCACAAGTTGAGATATCAAAGCATATATGTGGAAAAGATTCACAGATATCTGAGGCATAAGAATTAAGATTAAATTAAGTATGAAAAGAGGATCTCTTGGTTTCTTTGTATTGCAAAATCTTCTAAAATGACATTTAGGATTAAGGATTAAATAAAATGCCTGAGTAACTTGTAGTAAGGGATAGCATATACACTATTGCATTACTCATGACCCATGGAAACCTATTATTATGTCCCATTCAGAAACAAGACCTTAATCTCATGTAAAAATTATATTGGTGATAGTATAGAGATAGGTTTTATTTTAGATAATTTGCTATTTCCAAGAGCTCTCTAAAATACTGGGTCTCTATGTGAGCTGTAAAAAGGGATTTAATGAAATCTCCATTAAACCTTTAAGACTGTTGGTTCTCTCTGTTGATAAAATGAGAAATCTTTAAATTCCTTCCTATTAAACCTTCCAGAAAGCTCTAGCTAGTGACTTTGCCACCTTTCAAGTCTGAGAGCTTTACAGTCTTCAACTAATCATGCACTCTTAGGAGTAAACCCAAGTTATACATTTGGAAAGGAGGTTTTTAAGAGAAATAATACAAAATTATAAATACAAAATGAAGCACAAGACCTCAGAGGTAGATGAGGTGTCCTGAGACTTACACTTGTTATGGTTTGAGGTAAAGCAGTTCCCATGCTGTAGCCTAAGGAAACTAGATCCTTTGTTCCCTTACTCTTTTATAACAATAATTTATGGAATAATTTATGGAGCAATCTGCGTTATTCCAGAATTGTACGTAAACCCTCAAAGCTAAGGCCAATGGATGATAAATATCCTAAATTCGTAATAGAGTTCCTAGGTATGCCCAGGGAGATTTACTAAGAGGTAACCAGGTAATCCTTTGACCACTTTCCCCTATACCCTTATGGGGGAGCCTTTGTAAGACTAGGTTAGCGATTTATTATGGAGGTTTTTGAATGAAATTTATAAGAGAAAGTTTGTTTGTTTGTTTGTTTTTTAAGATTTTTATTTATTTATTTGACCAACAGAGATCACAATTATGCAGAGAGGCAGGCGGGGGTCGGTGGGGAAAGCAGGCTCCCTGCTGAGCAGAGAACCCGATGTGGGGCTTGACCCCAGGACCTCGAGATCATGACCTGAGCCAAAAGCAGAAGCTTAACCCACTGAGCCACCCACGCACCCCAGGATGAGAGAGTTCTGTAGGCTTTTCCACCAATCAACCCATGTTGGAGGGGGATCCCAAAAGATTGGAGAGACAAGTATCTGCTATCCTGGCTAGATATTTGCTACACTGTTGATATTCAAACACCCGCCTATGCTTTTCCTGGAGCTGACCATGAAAGAATTCTTAGGAAAAGCTCACATATGTGCTTAGGAATTAGAAGGATAAAATGAAGAAAGAGGTTACTTAGAGTACGCCCCAAGGGTAATAATTGAAGATGCTACACTATCACTGTTTTGCATGGCAAAGATACATGGGTTTTGGTGTTCTAAGTAAATTAAAGTATTTAATACCTGAAAATTAAACCTTTCAGTTTCTCCAAAGTGACCATAAAGGGTCATCAAACATGAGAAAAGGGGATCTGGACTTTCTGCATGTTTCAAGGTCATAATGGAAGAAAGATAAAGTTCTTTCTTATCTATCCTCAGTGTTCTTGTCATTCAGTAAGGGAGTTATAGTTACTTAGAAGTCATGTATTTTTAAGTTATCTTACATTGAGTTGGTAAACTCCTCGGAGAGAATTAAGTTCATGCTTATTTATATTTCCTGTTCATTTGATATAGTGCTTTCAGTATTGTATCTGCTCCATAAACACTGATTGATTACTTAAACCTGTGCTCTGTTCATCATCAGATGGACATTAAGGAGATGAGGGTTAGTTTTCAGAAAACTGACTTAGCCTAGACACACAGCTAATTTCCTGCATTTTGTATCATTTTGCTGAAATAAAAATGCTTTCACAATTCTGGAAAGTCGGTATATTCTCTATTCCTTTCAGGCATTTTGAATATACAGCAGTGAGGGGTTGTTACCTACAATCCAACCACTGCTGAATAATGAAGTCCATATGTACTCTCCACAGGAACAGGAAAACTCAAATTTTCACTGAACTTTTCCATCATCTGATTCCTAGACATAGACAATGAATTGCTAATAATAATGCAATTATGTCCCAGCTTTGAAATGTCAGCTATCAATTTTTCTTTAGCACCTTTTCAAATGTGATAGTGTCTCTCATTTGAACCAATTCCTCCACTCTCTCAGCTAACATGACTTCTTTTGATGACAGTTCTCAGTATTGTTTTGGAGCATTCAGCACATGTTTTAAATAAGAAAAATTTTATGGTTCTTATAAAATCATTAAACTAAAATCATAAGAATTCCTCAGCACATCAAAAGAAGGAGCGCAAATAGGATCTTCGAAAGATGACCCCAGGACACCTTTAGTGAAGCCAGAGGATTCATCTATCCCTGGCCATTTTAACCTAAATCTTATTACAGACACTGCAGTTTCCAACACTGCACACATTTTACACATATTTTAGAATGTTAATATATTGTACTTTTCATCAAAGCTATACAACCAACATTTGGAATGGAATATTACATTCTTTAATAAATGGGGAGCCTGTGTGGCTCAGTTGGATAAGCTTCTGCCTTCTGTGCAGGTCATGATTCCAAGGTCCTGGGATCAAGTCTCTCTCTGCTCAGTGGGGAGTCTGCTTTTCCTCTTCCTCTGCCTCTCTCACCTCCTCATGCTTGCATTCTCTCTCTCTCAAATAAATAAATCTTAAAAAAAAAAAAAAAAACTCAGTCATCACATGAAGTCTCATGAGCTATTGTACATGGAAGTCTCTGTGGAGACTGACTAAATCAGGGAATCAACGATCAGACAAACATGAACTGTGAAGAGAAAGCTCGTCTGAAGCCTTTCTACAAAGGGACTGTTTGCAATAAAATGAGTAACTTATTTTTGATATCCAAAATTTGAAGAAATCATAATTTCTTAAAACTGAAGTTTTTCATAATTTAAAAAAATATTTGTAGACCACTTTTTTCTATATTTGAGCCTCATTATATTCTCCCCAGTCAACTTTTTGCAGTCGGCTGTGTCCTGCTACACAACAGAATTGAGTCCTCTTGGGCTTTTAGCTACTCAGGTTCTCTTGTTCTCTAAGTATAATCCTGGCCTCACTAGACATATCATTTGAGAAGTTTGTCTTCTTTCATATGTAAAGGACTTTTCTTTCTGGTGGGTAATTGATATTGTCATCTTATTTGGTGAACAAACTGTAAAACCAGAGACTTAACCTTCTAAGTTTTTTTCCTGCTCAATCAACAAATCATACCAGCCAGCCACATGGCTTCTGCTCTTCTGTTCTTGAAAACCAATAGAGCCCAATCTGGCTGGACATAACAGATCTTCCATTGCTCAAATAGCCTTTGACTTTTCCATGGCATTCCTTGTAATTTCCCTCTTTCTCAATGAGAGAACCAATCTTCTGGTTCTCTGGATGAGAGCTGGAAGTCCCCAGCTCTAGAACACAGATAACTTTATACATCCTCAGAGAACTCATATCCATATATCCCCTACAGGAGGCTGGAGTTTTCTTCTTCATGTCTTTCCTGCCAGTCCAATCTCATCATTGAATAAAATCTTTGAATGACAACTGTTTCTTCCTGATGTTTAGCTTTTGTCTCTGCCCCAAAGTCCTGAGCCCTGACAATCACACTATCCCAGAGCAAACTATTCTCAAGGGGCAGGGTGTGAGGCCAGATGCCCAGAGTATCACCTGCTCTTAAGTGCCCTTCTCCCAGAACTGATTTCTTTTCACTTCCAAAATTCAGCACAGTCATCCATTTTTACTTTTCTCTATGAAATATTTTATATTAAAATTATATAGAGATGATATATTAGATGATATTACATGATTATATAATTTGATTATTAGTTGTGGTACAAGTAATATAAATATAAAGTAAATGTAAAGATAGTGAAATCGGCCTCTTACAGAAATAAATCCCAAAAGATCACAAGGTAATTGCTTTCTAGCTTTTCCCCATAAACTCATCCACACAAAGAAGGGAAGACCATTATCTCAACACCATTTGAGATGCTATAGGCCAACCCAAAATACTGTTTTTCATTACCCTTTCAGTGACTCCACATTTTACATGATTTAAAACCTAAGATAATAAAAATGATCTGAAAAGTTCCAAAATTGTTTTGAAGAGTCTTTAAAAAACAAGAGACTGTGATTTAAAAAGTATAGCTTGCCTCCATGATGGATATGAAAACACTAGAGAATGCTCATATCAACAAGCAAGATGCCTTCCAACCACAAGATTCCTTTCAAATATCATATATATAGTCACTCTTTATGGCTCAGTGTTATATTAGAGGTACCATTTAAATTATCATGAAATTAAATTCAACTCACCTATACTTGAAAAATCATGCATGAACCTGAGTTTTAAGAAGAAATAGCCAGCAATACACCAGTAATTGCCTGAAACACTTTCAATATTAACACATTAGTTTTCATAATAATTCTATTAGACCAAAACTATTATTATTTCCATTTTACAGTTGAGGAAACTGAGACATGAAGAATAGGAAATAGAGTCACAATTTGAAACCAGGCTTGCATCTGGCTTCAAAGTCCATGTGTCTAAGCACTACAAAAAAAGAAATTCATTCCATTCTAAAATGCTTTTAGGCATGAATAAAAGAACAATATAAAATGGGTTAATGCTTTGAATAAATTTATAGGTGGTGTGACACATCTCTAAGTATATAACACTTAGTAGATTTAAAAAGAATAGAGATGCCAATCACCTCAATCTAACTAGAATAATCACACGGAAAAGCTCTTTGCAAAGTGAAGGAAGAAGGGAGGCTAAATGTAATTCAGATAAAGTTTTACTATCTTCACTTTATATAGAAGATCTTAACAGATACTAAGAGGTAAGGATCCGTTATTTCTGTTTTATCATTTGCAGAATAATTCTGTGACTATAATTACATTTTTTCAAACCATATCTATTCTTTACAGAAGAAAAGAATAGGAGTTCTGCCCATTAAATTCTGGGATGCCAAATAGATATTCAAAAGTTTAATGCTCTTATTTTTATTTTTATTTTATTTTTTCAGTGGTGTGTAGCAAATCAAAGTTTATTGAGTGATAGTATAAAGCTCCCAAAGAGGGCGGGGTCCCAAGAGGGCTGCCCAAAGCTCTTATTTTTTAATTTGAAGCTGCGCTGACAAAGTCTATTATATAAATAATGATAAAAGTAAGAAATATTATTATATCACACTGCATATTTATATCAAATTTTAAAATTGTGGGAACTTGGAAACATTTAATAACAAGATTTTTACCTAGAAATATTAATCAAGATCATCTAATAGTAAAAGGCAATAAAAGATAAATTGGTTAATTTGGTTTCTGAAATGTAAGTACACATTCTTTCTTATTAAGACAAAATACTCAAAAAATAATGTTTATGGCAAAAAAAAAAAAAAAAAGGAGTCCTGACGCTTAACATTAACATTGATCAGGTGACTCTGTAAAACACTTTTTTTTAAACTTCAATTTTCAATAGAAGGGGAATGGAATCATTCTCTCAGTAGGAAATGCAGGAAATTGCAGAATATTGCATTTAATGTGCTGAAAAAGCTGTTTTATAGAAGACTGAATGCATACTCTATACTTTAGCTATCCCCATTCAATATCCTCTGCTTACCCACCTGATTTATTTGACTTCTACTCTTTCTAGTTAAAGAAAAATGGTGATATTCCAATTACCATAAATATGTAGACATGCATTGTTAAAATATATACATGCACTGTTAAAATATATACATAATGCTTGAATTAGCTCTCCCAACTGCAAACTTGGGGTTGAATAGATAATTGCATAAATGGAAAAATAAATTTAGAAATTATTGAAGAATTTACTGAACAATAATTCAAAGGTAAATAAAATGATACCTTAATTCCCTTTTTGCAATAGAGAGGCAAGAGAGAGAAATTCTTGTGTCAGTTATTGTACTTTTCTTCTCCAGAATATCTACATTTGATTCGTTTTTATAATTTTTTTAATTAATATTCTCTATTTTGAGACATTGTCATCATACCCTCCTTTTCCTTCTTTCATCATATTTAGGTTTTATTTATTTTTAATAATAATTATTATTATTTAGATAAATAATGGGTATGTGTGAGTGAGGGGGCAGAGGGAGAGGGAGAGAATCTTAAGCAAGCTCTGTATCCAGTGCAGAGCCCCACCCAGGGATCGATCTCACTACCCTGAGATTATGACCTGAGCTGAAATTAAGAGTTGGATGTTTCACCGACTGAGCCACCTGGGCACCCCATCATCATATTTCATTTTTAAAACATTTATAATACCTACTTTGATGTTTTTAAAACATTTATAAGGTTGCCTGTGTGGCTCAGTTGGTTATGTGTCTGCCTTCAACTCAGGTCATTCTCCCAGGGTCCTTGGATTAAGCCCCGTGTTGGGATCCCTGCTCAGTGGAGAGTCTGTTTCTCCCTCTCCCTGCCCTTACTCCCTGCTTGTTCTCTTGCTCTCTTTTTCATTCTTGCTCTATCTCAAATAAATAAATACAATCTTTAAAAGAAATAAAATATTTATAATACCTATTATAATACCTACTTCGAATACCTATAATAAGGGATCTGACATCTTGAACCTTCTCAAAGGCAATTTTTGCTGCTTGCTTTTTTCCTGTGTGTGGGTTACACGTCCTTGTTAATTTGCATGTCTCTCTCTCTCTCTCTCTTTTTTTTTTTCTGAAAACTGGACATTTTAGTTAATGCATAGCAGCAACTCAAGATGCTGATTTCCTCTTTCCACTTCCTATGTGGGACTTGTTTGTTTTGTGAGGTGGCTGGAATGTTTTATTAAAGTGTATTTCCTTTGCACGGTGCTGCCTCTGATGTTGCTCCTTAAGTTCACAGTCACCCCTGCACACGCAGTGCTTCAAGCGCTTTCTTTGTCTCTTTCCATCATCCCTGTAAACTGTCTCAGTAGGTACCACACAGAGCTGTTAGCCTCTAGGATTTGCTGGTTGATTTCTCTATTGTTTCTAACAATGCTCCTGGGCATAAACTGCTCTCCAGTCTTATCCAATTAAATCTGGGTCCCTTTGCAGGAGGCCAGTCTTTAAGTGTGTTCTAAACCCAAGAGGTCTCCTCTTAGCCATCTTTCCCTGATTCTCTCTGGTGAACTTGTGGCTGGTCTTTTGTTTAATGTGCTACTCTCCTGCAGCTACCAGCTTCTTCTTAAATACTTATTACCAAAATGTCATTATTTTCAAGGGTGCCCTTAGGCTTGGCCTTCCCCACGCTCTGAAATAAATTCCCTCCAGGAGACCTTTCAAACCTGTCTGTTTTGATGGCCTGCCTCTGTCCCTGGGCAAAATCTCTGTACCACTGCTTAGGAGCTGGGGGCTGGCAATGACCCACTTTTCTCAAAGTGATACCTCTGCCTTAGGAGGGTGCTGGGTAGGGGCAGAAGTCTCTGGTCTTCTCCACTTGTGTCTCCCAGGTTGGATACTCTTCCTTACAAGAGAGTTGGCATAAGAGTTAAGTGGAGTCCAATATTTGACTCCCACACTTGGGTTAAAGTTTCCATTCTATTAATGGGGTTAAGGGTGAGGACATGAATCCCAGACTAGACCTCTCAGAGGTTGTTGTTTGGAACAGATCTTCTGCAAAATGAAGCTTGTTGGGGGGATAGTGGATGGGAAATATTGGTGGTCTCCCTGTTCTGGGCAGATACTATATTCCTTCACTGGGAGCACAGGAGAGACAGAGCCCCATTTCCTTGGATGCCACCTATGGTGAGTGGAGCTTCCATTGTGCTGAGCTGCACTGTTGCTAAAATACCACAGATTCCCACTGTCTTCGGTGAGATTTAGTAGATTCCTTTGAATAAATGTATCTTCATTTGATGCATTTCCTAAGGACAATTTCCAGATATCTAGATAAATATTTTTATCACATATAATTATTCCACTGAAGAAGGAGTCCATGGAGCTCCTTACACTGTTATTTTGTAGTTACTTTATATTTTAATGTTTACTTTGGGGTATAAAGCACTAATGGAGTCAATTTTATTTTTAAGAGCAATGTGCAAAATTAGTGAATTATTTAATAAAAACAAATCATGATCGAAGTGAGCTGTAGCATTTCTTTGCTATTAAAGAATTACTGCTTAATAGACTATAAAAGTTCTTTATAATGATAACATAATTTGATGAGTATCAGGTATTATATTAGTGTTCATTCCTTTATTTTAGTAAAATAATTCATAACCAAAATGGACCAAACACTTCACTTCTATTTTAAAATGTTTTAAGAACTAAAAGAGTGAATTGTGTTTTATGGGAACACTTTACTCACTTCTGACAAAAATAAGTCCAATCACAAATGAAATCTACCCTGTCCAACTGCTCTGGGAGCCAGTCAGTCAGCACTAGCATTTCAGGAGGGGCCATTCAAACCCAAACATGGGTTGAATGAGTTGAAGATCAAAACACAACATCTATACATTTTGTAAGAGCAAATCTAGGAAAATAGAAAAATAAAGCTCCCTTTTTACAGTAATATCTTAAAGTTTGCTATGTCAGTGTATTTCACAGAAGCCCAGAGCCAGACCAGTTGCCAAAGACTAAACATGGTCACTAGGAAATTTAAAAGCAAATACATAATATCTGAGATTTTTAAATAAAAGGCTCAGTAGTGTGCAACATAGTGTAGAAATTGTGGGTGCTTTTCATAGTTTGCTTCTCAAGGTTTACTTTTCAAGCTGTGCTAATTTTTCAAGTTCTAGTTGATGGCCAATGGAGGGACTGGCATAGATATAGATATACTCATGAACACAAGCAGCCATGTACACACAAACACGTGTGGGAAACAGAGACAGCAACTACCTAATGCATTTAGTTGACTTCTCTAAGATTTTCTGTGTGTAGGTGTTTGGAGTTTTCGCTATAATTTGTCTCTGTCTCACTGGAGATTTCTCTATTCATAATGTTTCAAATTGTGTGTGTTTCTTCATTTTGAGTAGAAAAGCATTTCCTGAAATCTGGAAAATTCTTTTTTATTGCCTCTTCCCCTTCCTTTTAATTTCTCCTTCTTAGGCTGAATGATTAGATTCCATTATCTGTTCATCTCGTTTGCGTATTTTGGAGCCTCGTTCCACTCCATGCTGCACTTCAGTGATCTTCTTGGCTCTATACTCTTGTTCATTTATATCTTTTCATTCGAGACTAATTTGATCTTTAATCCATCATTGAGCTTTTAAAGATTTTATTTTTCATTTCAAGTTTAATTTAGCTGTTTTTCACATGTTCCTTTTCTTTTTCATTTATCTTACTTATGGTTATTATTCTCATTTTTCTCTCTAGTCATATTATTTCAAGTTAACAGGAATATTAATTCTCCTATTACCTGTTATTATATCTCTTGTTTCTAAGATTCATCAGACAGCTGTTTATTTTTTAACTCTAGAATATTGGAGCTTGTACTTGTGTTTGCAAAGTCTGTGAAGGCAAACATTTCAATCATTAAGAATTTAAAAACAAACAAAATGAAATAACATCCCTAGGTCTATTTAGGAACTGACTAGTAGAAGGGATAGTTTTCCCCTAAACTTAAGTCATAAGTGGCTCTAATGTATTGAATCTTAGTTCTGAAAATCTTTGAAAATGTGGTGAAAGCAATAGCTCTTTCCTGTGCAGATATACTCTCCAATAAAAAGATAAGATTTTAGGAGATTCTAGGAACTCCTAGTGGGTCCATGACTTTGGATGAGAAACATTCTAGTACATTTTGCCCAATATACCTCAATATCTGTGGTTAAGGAGGTTGCTTCTAAGGGAGGAATTGAGCTATTTATAACTTAAATGTTTCATAATACACTCAAAAAGAGAGATAATTTTTAGAAGATTTATAATTTAAGACATCAAACTAAAGTATAAAATTTAAAGATTATCTCAAATATCAAAAGTCAGAAGGAGAGATGTATCAAAATACTTTTAAATCCCTAATCTGGTTCAGGTTGTAAAATTTATCATCAATTTGTATTAATGACATGACCTTGGAGTTTTCATGGTAAAAATAGAAAAAGTAAAATGAAGAGACATCTTCCAAATCTTTTATCCTCCATCATTTCATATCTCTTTATCCATTCATATACAAATATATTTGAGCTCCTAGTCTTACATGGAAGGCATATAATCATAGACAACAAATCAAATTCTCTGCTAAGATTGAGTAGAAGACATTGAAAGAGGTAAGAGGTAATTAATTAATTTAATTAAACGTTAAAATAATAAAGCAACTGACATTTGCTCATTTCTAAGTTCTGTACTTAGTTACTTGTATGCATTATATCAGTCAATCCATAAAACAAACCTAAGAAATGTCCCCCACATGTTACAGATAAGAAATCTGAGGACAGAGAGATGAACTTGCCTATGGACACTAAGTGGTAGACTTTGGATTAAATCCAGACAGGGTGACTTGGGAGGTGATTTATGGAAGGTTTTCTGGAGGAAGTAACATCATAACTAAAACTTGAAGAAGTAATTATGTAACTAAAATTTGAAGCATTACAGTGCAAACTGAGACTGGGGAAAGATGTTCTAAGAATAAAGAAGTGTGTGAGCAAGCCATGAGGTCAAGAAAAAAAAAATGGTGTATTTGGACATTTTAAAGTGGTTATATTTAGCCTGTGAAGAGGTGCCAGTCTAACGACAGAAAGGGGAAGATGCTCAAGAGCTAAAAGGTCATCATGAAAGAATTGTTGAGCCTTGATAATGGGGCTACCTTATCTTAAGTGCCACAAAGAACTGCACATTGGTTTTAAGTTGGTGGTGCTCGCTTCGGCAGCACATATACTAAAATTGGTTTTAAGTTGGTGGATGGGCAATATATTTGAGGAAAGTCAGATCAATTTAGATGTCACTGCAATAATCCAAGTGAGGGACAATATTTATTTCAATCCAGGTCGTCACTGTGATGGTGGAAAAACCTGGACATATTTGAGAATTTAAAAATAGAAGAAAGTTGAACAAGACTTCTAATTTTTTGGATATCAGAGCAGCGGAAGACTAAATAGATATGGATGACGCTCACTTTTCCATCTTGACCAGCCAAGAGAATGATGGTATTGTTAATGGGGACTAGAATGAAAGAGTAGGGATCTGTCTGGAGGAATAGATGATTATACTTTCTTTATAAACATGCTGACTTAGGTGATTGATCAGTGCAGGGAGAGTTGTGCTGAAAGGATTTTGAAATGAAAGAGATTGGAGCTTGAAACGTTGATTTGGGGACACTGCAAACCAGAGATAGCAGAGTGAATGAGATTGCAAAAGAGAGAAGCTTGAAATGAGATGCAAATTACACCAAGACAGATACATGTAGTAAAACACTTTGAAGGACAAAAGGGGAAGAAGAGCACGAAGAAGGGCTGATAGAGAATGAGGTAACCTGGAAAAAAAAGGGCTGAAATACAATATGGGAAATGAATTTCAAATTTGCTACTGGCATTGTAACAAACTTAGAAGAGCTCCATCTTCCTTTTTTTTTTTTTTATTTATTATAAAAACCAGTAGAGTACTAAATGTTGCTCCAAGCTTTGTAATAAGATCTAAACATACAACCTAAATCAATACTGACAAAGACAAGCTTAGGGAATATAATAAACCAACTAATGCAATGCTTTATTTCTTTATGTGAAAAAATTATCCACTGCAAAGAGAAAACAGAAGCAAGTAACTAGGATCCCTAAGAGAAATAAACTGTATCCATATGTTAGAAAAAGAAGAAGATATAGAGGATCCTTTTTACAGTCTTATCACTATGGGGATAATCTGAATGAAAGGTAGGAAAGGAATAAATGAAACAAGATGGGATCAGGAGGGAGACAAGCCATAAGAGACAAGTGTGTAAACCTGGTGATTCACAGACCTGTACCCCTGGGGCTAATAATACATTATATGTTAATAAAAAAATTTAAAAAATTAAAAAAAAAGGAAAGACCAAATTAAGTACTACATCAAAATACAAGACAAAGCCTGAAAGCATTAGGGATAGCTGCTCTAGTTTCGATTTTTAAAAATCGGTGTTGATACCCAATTTTGATCATTGTTTACTTAAGGTAAATACAGCCACTGTACTTGATAAATAGAGTTCTTTATGACATTAAAGAACAAGATCATATTAAAAAGTAAGTATATATCAACAACTATTTAATGTTTCCATGGGAAGGGAAATCAGTGTTTCCTGGTATCACTTCTCTTCCCCATCCACATATTTCTTTTTCTACAAGGTTACAAATTTTTTTCCCACATATACAATATTTACACATTTTTTTCCTAAGAGTGCTGAAATAAGGAAACAATTTGCTAACTTAGGCTTTCAAGATTTTAATAATGGAGACCTAATAAAAATGTTATAATTTATTATAACCACTAATATAACAAACACTTTCCCTTTAAAAAATTAGAAATCTATAATTCTCTAAAACTAATATCTGAATTCAATTAAGTTGCAATAATAACTGAAATAGCTTTTAAGGGAAGGTCAAGGCTAAGAATTGTATATGATTCAAGAAGACTGCTTTGATCACCTTAAATGTATCTAAAAGGTTGAATATATTAAGAAGAGAAATGCTTCTGTTTGATTTGGCAGTGGTGATTTGCTACAGATCCTCATTGGCCTTGGCAAAGGTAATGGTGGGAACAGATTTTGGACTTAGAGGTTTGAATGAGTGGATTTGAAATGGCATTATTGCTAATGGCATCACTTTTGAGAAGTATGTAAAGAAAGTGGAAGAGAGGTCATGCAAAGGGATTCTGAAGATAGAAGTCCTAAAGTATGTTTATAGGCTGGTGGGTATAATGCCAGTGATTCAGATGAAAGTCTTACTCACTTATTCCATAGAAAATGTTTTTCATTTGTTTACACATCCTTAAGTAAAGATAAGCATATGCATTTCTGGTAATTACTAATGAATAGTGTCTACAAATTCTCCCATGGTCTTTCTCAGATTTACAAAGATGTTGATTACAATAGAATTTACATTGTTATATTTATAGCTGATGATGAAGTTGTTGTCCACAGAGCCTACATGAGCTCCCAGTATTCACTCATCTATCCACCCATCCATTCGTCCATTCAGCATGTTTTTGTACACTTACTGTGTGCAAGGAATTAAAGTAGGGTGGAATATTCAGATTAGCACATCTAAATTCTTATCTTCTGTCTCTCTCTTACCTTATTGTATTATACTGTTAAATAATTCAGAACATGAAGAACAAATAACTAAACAAAAACTCATCCTCCTGTATAGACTACCTCTTCTCCTTTGCCTCCACAAGTAAAAACTATAAAAAAAAACTATGATTAGATTAAAATTTTAACTTTGTGACTAAAGTTAGGAGGCAAAACACAAACTATGAAAAATGTTTAAAATATGGCAAAACATGGCTGATTTTCTGAAAAAATTAAAAAAAAACAATTGGAAAAGAAAGTGATGAACAAGCAGTTCCTCACAAAATAAAAAAGCAGATAATAAGATAACTATTTAACCCCTTAATAATCACAAATAAAATAATAATGAGAAAACTTATTTCCTTTTACATTATCAATGGATATGAAGAATATTAAAAAACTTAGTTTTGCTGAAATATTTAGAAACTGATACTTTCTTATAATGCTAAGGGGAAGGTCAGTTGGTACAACCTTTTTTGAGGACACTGTTGAGAACAGGCATTAAATTTTATAGTATAAATTCTTTGGAACCTAGTAATACCACTACTTAAAATGTTTTATTAGGGAATTCATCAAAATCCTTGCAAAGATTCATGAAGAGAGTTCAGAGCTATGTTATTTATAACAGTTGCAAAAAACTAGAAATACTTAAATGTCCTTCTATATATATATATTGAATATTATATTTCAATTTCTATATATATTGAATATTATATTTCATCCCAATATAATAAGGATGTGGGAGATTATATTATATATTTATAATTGAATAATATATAACAATTAAAAATTATCTCATAAAGAATATTTACATCAATACATATGTTACATTCATTAGTGACAATACTATACATTTAAAATACAAATATATATATATCTGACTATCTCTCTTGCTATAAAGTATATTTATATGTATTTATCCATATTGATTTATTTATATTCACATGGACAAAAATGTTTAATACAACAATAATAATACTTAAGTAGTGAGATTATTGTTGATTTTGCCATGTGTTTTTCAAGATTTTTTTGCACTGAGCACATATTACTTTTATAAAGAGAAATAATTGCTATTTTTAAAACAGAAGAGTGAATTATTATTGTTTTCCTACTTCCTAATGTTAGGTAGCAGAGAGCTGCATCCTTTGGAAGTATGTAAAAAAAGAAATCATGACTTGTCTCACAAAAGGTTAAACTGAGTACAGCCTCTCTTTCTCATATCCATAAAAATTTAAAAAAAAAAAACTCATTAAGTAGTATTGACTTTAAAACTCTATAACAACATGGGGAAACCAAAGTGGAACTCCTTGATGAGCTAAAGGAGGTAAAGAATCCTTTTGAGAAGAAAATTAAGTAGGATTCAATTAAAGATTGCCCATCAACAGATGAATGGATAAAGAAGATATGGTAACTGGTCATTAAAGAGGACACATGATGTGATGAGCACTGGATGTTATAAACAACTGATGAATTATAAACTCCACACTGAACTCCGACTCCACACTGAAACTGATTATGTATTGTAAGTTGGCTAATTGAATTAAAATTAAATTTAAAAAAAAGAGATGGTATACATATACAATGGAATATTATTCAGCCATCAAAAAGAAGGAAATCATTTCATTTACAGCAACACAGATAGAACCTTAAGGACATTATGCTAAGTGAAATAAATCATATAGAGAAAGACAAATACTTGAATTGATATCACTAATTTGTAGAATCTAAAAAAGCCAAACTCATAAAAACAGAGTAAAATGCAGGTCACCAGGTTACAGATCTTTAAAGATACAAACTTATAACCACTAGATAAATAACAGTAGATAGCCTAGATATCTATTGCATAGTATAGTAAATGTAGACAGGCATATTACGGAGTCTCATAGATAATCATTTGTGATCTACATACAAATATGCATGCATCCTGGAAGTAAGCACCAACATAGTTCTGACCTAATTATGCTTAAAAACACAAGGGGTAGTTCCCAATTTTCAATATAATAGATAATGCTAACCCCTGATTCTACCCTGACCCTATAGTTTCACACCTAAAGTCACTAACTTCTCTGAGTCTTGGTTTATTCCATTAAGAAAATGGCTCTTGGGGCACCTCGGCATCTTAGTTGATGAAGTGTCTGCCTTCAGCTCAGTTCATGATCCCAGGGTCATGGGATCAAGTCCCATGTCAGGCTCCTTGCTGAGTGGGGTGCCTGCTTTTACTTCTGTCTACTGCTCCCCCTGCTTGTGCTCTCTCTCTGACAAATAAATAAAATCTTTAAAAAAAATGAATCATCAAAACAAAATAGACAACAAGAGAGTATTAATAATCAAGAAAGGAGTGCTTTGTTTGAAGAATGTTCTATACCTGTGGAAGACAGATCCTCAGAGTAGGAAAATGATTTAGGAATAACACACAGGATGATTAGCCAAAATATCATAACAGATGCCAGCAAGTCAATTCCTATATCTAGTGCTAATGTTGGGTTGGGAAGAAACAAAAGGAGGGTCTGCCTGTAGATGGAAACAATGAGCACTGAAACTTGAATTAGAAAGACATAGTAGTGGGACACCTGGATGGCTCAGTTGGTTAAGCAGCTGCCTTTGGCTCAGGTCATGATCCCAGTGTCTGGGGATCGAGTCCCACATCAGGCTCCTTGCTCAGCAGGGAGTCTGCTTCTCCCTCTGCCTCTGCCTGCCATTCTGTCTGCCTATGCTTGTTCTCTCCCCTTTCTCTCTCTCTGATAAATAAATAAAATCTTTAAAAAAAAAAAAAAAAAAGAAAGACATAGTAGTGCCAGCTATTCCAAGATGGTGATACCCAAAAGGAATAGAGAGAACTGGGACATAGATGACTATATCTAAGAATCCATCTCATTGCATGGCTTCACCCTCTCTCACTTGAATTAAAACTATGCAGGTATATCAACTTTTATGTGATGTTGAAAGAATAAGATAATGAGGAAAACCTTTCTAACAGCTATCAAAACATATGATAAAAACAATATGCCAAAAAACATGGACATATAACATATTCATGGATGGGAAGTGTGAAGTTACAGTTATTTCCAAACTATTGTTTTCTAAACTATTGTGTACCCTAAAATCTCAATAAAACTTTTACACAAAAATTGATGTGCTGATTTCTAAATAAAAGAATGTAAGAATAGCCAAGACAGTTTTGAGGAATAAAAAGAGGGAGATAGGTGTGTTTTACCAGAATAGAAAACATAGTACATAGTTGCAATAATACAAAACAATAATAATAATATTATATATACATATACAATTAAAATATAATGAAAATATATTCAATGAAGTATATATATAGATGTATATCAATTTAATGGATGAGGATGTTCATGTAAACATGGGAATTTGTTATCTAATAAAAATAGCATTTCAAAGAAATGAGGAAATTATTGCTTCCTTCACTATAGGAAGAATTTTCTATTAATTTGACCTTCTATGGACTTCTCTTCATGGAACAGGAGTCAGTATAGGGTTTCAGAGAGTTTTTAAACATATCTTCTCAAATTATACACTTAGGGACTGGGAAAATAACAGCAGAAGAGTTTAATGATTCACTGATTACCCTGTAACATGGACTTAGCCCAGATTCATTTATACCTGATCACTCAGCCCTTTTATACTCCCACTCTGACTAGTGGACAAATGGTATGTGTCTGAATCTCAGAAATAAGTATTATCTCAGATCCAGAGCCCAAAAAACAATACTCTATAGGTTTTTCCTCTTCCTCATTATAATGCTACCTTGGAAGAGAGCCCCAAGTATATCTGGGCAAGATTCAAAGGAAGATTATCATAGAGGTCCTCCTTCCCACATCTTTCTTTACAAAAGGCTCAGTGAGTCTGTTATTGACAGAGGTCTGGGAATGAATGAGGGCTCATGACTCTAACTCAAATGAGCTCTATATACCAGAATGAGGTTTTGTTTTTGTTTTTCAGTTAAAAAGATCAGGGAGGATTTTTGAAGTGTGTCTATTCATTTTAGCTCTAATGTCCCCATGAATAATGGCCCTCTGCTAATGATGCCTTGTGGTCAAAACCTTTTGTTGATCTCTTTGGCCCTGCTGCTGTCATATTTTCTTGAGTGGTTAAGTGCTATCATTTGGCATCAGATATTCTGATGTCTCATTATTTGCACCAAATCAGAGAGCCCACTTCAATGGCAATATTCTCTATTTCTTTTCAAATACTACAGCACTTATCTCGCCAATGTGCATTTAATATTTAGTAATATATTAATATGGTACTTGTTCTACTATTTATCCTGGTCTACTTTTCTTTTTAGATAGCCCTTATCACCTGTGGCATATTATGCATTTACTTATTTGTCACCTTTATTATTTATAGTATGTTTCTCCTTCCCTCCATCACCGCTAGAATATAAGAAGGCATAGATCTTTGTTTTGCCCACTGATAAATCCCAAGTTTGGAATATCTGGCTCCTGGTTTCATTCCCTAGATATAAATAAATAGATGAAAGAATAGAATGAATATACATGAGCTATGAGAGGGTTTTCTGAGCCCTCTCAAGAAACATGGTTAGCAATTAAATGACTGAGTCTCAACATGATAATTCTACTCGATCAATCCTGTCTCCCTACAGCTTTGAGTACCTTCCAAGGGATCTCTAAGATTACATAGCTTTGCCAATTTTAAGTATACCACTATAGTCTCTAAGTTTCAATTTTTAGCCAAAGTAAATTTATTGTCTCCCAAATACACTAAATTCAGAATCTGTTTGTGATGTATCAGATGTATAACATCAGATGAATATAGCAGATGTAAAAGGATCAATCTTGCCCAAAGAATGGCTCAGTACTTGATTGGCTCCTGACTTCTATGTATATTGTCAGACATCATCTGTAGGAGAAATAAGTGCTGTCCACACGACTACCCTGGCAGAGGACAACTGGAAGCTCCACACCTGTTCCATCCTGATTTCTACCCAGTGGGTCTTTTTGTCGATTTTAATTTGTATCCTTTCACTGTAATAATCTGTAACTGTGAGTGTAATAGCTTTTCTGAATTCTGTGATTCATTTTCGTGAATAACAAAACATGAGGATAGTCTTGAGGACCACCTGAATTGCACTATGCTAAATGTAGTGTTATGAATAGAGTCAGACTAATCTCTCCTTGACTCAGAACAATTAGAATTCACCCCATATATATTCCCCAGGTTTGGGTTCATATAACTGAGCAAAATCTTTCATTTAACTTCCAGCAAAGAAGAGAAAATTATGAAAATGTGACTAGTTTAACAAATTGAGGAAATTATCTAAAGTTGTTAAATTGAGATGATGAAAGGTTAATGGTAAGTCCTTTCTTGAATCCTACTCTCCCAGCTCCTGTCTGATGCTGGTTCACATAAGTAGATAAGAAAAGAAAAATAAGGTCTGCAAAAATGAGTAAATCCCAAAGAAGAAGTTCTAGAAAATATTATAGCTAAGTGTGGTTGTTGAAAAAGAAAAATATTCCATATTTATCTAAATCAAAGAATTGTTCCACTCCATTTGTCATTTATCAGATCTCATTAAAAGTATTATATTGAGATATTTTGACATTGTAATAGAAGACTTTTTAATGTCATAAATAAAATGGCAAGTTTCATTAAACAAAGTATTTGAAAAAAGGTTCGTGGAACCTGATATGTTCCATCTATTGGGAACATAGTAGTAAAACATGGTTATTTAATGAAATATAGAAGATCATTTTCAAGAAGATTTAGATCACTTCTTCCTGGAAAATAACTGGGAACTTTGGCAAGAACTTAAAATTAATCACAAGAAACTGGATGGGGTAACTATACATAAAATTTCATCTACTAAGTTATCCAGGCTTGGTCTAGATAGTTAACATTCCCATGTGATTTAGTCCACATTAATACGTAGCCTCTGGCCATCCATCTACTTAGTTACAGCAAGAAAAGTATACCTCAAAATACATTTGTAAACATGTATGTAGAGAATACTGGTAGTGATTCTGGAGGGAAATTATTACTGGTATGCTCCTATGATCCTTCTTGACAGCTTAATATTTTTGCCAGTAATTTGGCTAAAGGTGTCTCCATGTTATCCTGCTAACTACTGACATTCTGTCTTCCCTTAAAGGGTTCTAATATCTGGAAGGCTGGCAATCTGTTTTATCAGATTTTGCATGCTTACCACCTAACACAGGATCTTATTATACATTTTAGAGGCTCAGTACATGTTTAGTATCAAACAACCATGATAGAATTTAATAACAGTTTAGAGAAAGGAATGTTTCAAAAAATAAATTTTAGGAGAGAAAAATTAAGTTTCTACTTAATTTGACCTTTGGTTCCAAAGGTCAAAATTCATGACTACATAATGGAGCCCATGGTTTGGCAAACTGCATGTATTAAGTGGAGACCTTAGATGACAGCACAATCTTAAAATTGTCAAGCGTATAAATGCCATTGTCCAAAACTAACAGTAATTGGAACAGAAGACCTAGGATAAATGTATTTCTAATTATTGAGGGCCAATTACGGCACAAAATGCAGTTTAGGATTAATTTCTGTATGTCATTCTTCTAAGTTACAAAATAACACAACTGTTGAGATAAGGAAGCACAAGAAGCAAGGGACAGCTGAACAAGGGAATTGTGTAGAAGAGTTGAAGGATCTGGGCTGGTTATTTTTAGGGAACATATGTGCATGGGGACACAGTGATACTGACTATTTGGAGTTTCTATGTGGCAAAGGGATGGGAAATTTTTCCATGTGGCCTCTTGGGGAAACAGTAGGAATATAGGTAGAGCTATGTGTATATGTGTGTATAATTTCCCCCCAATCAATAGAAATACTTGTCACACCAGCAGGATGTATCCAAAGAGAAATTGAGTATAACCAATGGAACTGTCAGGTCTAAACAGAAGATCCATACCCACTTAGTAGAAAAATACTGACATTCAAGAGAGATGAGCCAAATGACCTTTAAAATCACAGCGAATCTTCCTGAAATCCCGTAATTCTATGCATTTTTCATCAGTCAACTATTTATCTTTGGGACAACAATAGCTAAATAAATAAAAAATAAAATACATAGAACTTAGTTCCTGTGCCTATATTTCTTGGCAGCATCTTACACGTTCTCTCACAAAGCTCTTATCATACCAGACATGTATCCGTGAGGCTATCTTTAACCAAAATGACTAAGTATAAGTCTTTGGAGAGAAACTGCCACAAAGTGTTGCAATACTTACGGCTGAGTGGTTTATGAAAAAGGAAGAAAGAATACTTTCTTAAAATCTATTTTTCTTTCTCTTTCTAAAAACAACTGCCCATACAATAAATAACAGACAAGGTCAATACAAAAAGGCAGATATTTTGAAGGAAAAACTCTTATTTAAAGTAGGAGTAACTCTTATTTAAAGTAGGAGTCCTCCACAAACACGGACTAGACACCTACTATGTGCTAGGCATTGTGATTGACATGTAGTAAACCATGATAGAAGCATCATCAGGGAACTCACCTTCAAGGGAGCAGGACAGTACATAATAAAACAGCCATCAAAATAAGTAAATGGCACTAAAATGAAGATATATACAGGAGGCATAAAGGGAATGACCAGACTGATTAAGATACCTTAAAGAAGTGACAGGCACATGTGTGTGAAACATACAGGTTTGGGGACAGAGATAGTGTGCTTGCAGAGACTGGATAACGATACAAGATAAATGATTCTGGACATTTTAGAAACATTTTTTACAGTACCCTTTGGTACACCAGGTCCTCATGGCTCTCATATGTGCAGAGTCAAAGGAAGCTCAGGAATCCTGAGTGCGACATTTGAGTCACGTGGTACAGAAGCCTTTTTAACATTGCTGAATCAGTCCTCTAACTTAATTGCCCAAAGAACCTTAAAAAGGTGAAGTGCCCTTTAACATCTGTTAAAAATATCTATGGAAAACCATTATATTTTTCTCCCATAGAAAATAAGGAATCTAGGATTTACAACAGGGCTTAAGTTGGGACACAATATGAACCAATTTTTATTTAGCAAAATGTCATCCTGATTGCTAAGTGGAGGATGGACATGAGGGAGGCAAAGAGACTCCCTTGAGAATAATGCAGGTAGGAAAAGACCAAACCCTGGATGGTGGGCTTCTTATTGCTGACAATTAAGGCTTTTATTTCTGGATGTCAGGTACCACCTTTAAAGTACTTTATACATAGTCTCAGCTCTCAAAACATACCTTCTGTTTTGTTTCTGGGTTTTTCTTTTTTTCTTTTCTTTCTTTTTTTTGAGGCATTGGAAAATGGTCTTTTGAAAATACTCTCTACCAGCCATATCAGTTTCAGGTTCACATCTTTAATGGAGTCTGCGTGTTTTCTGTTGAAATTACTCCTGAGTATATATGTGTTTTTATATTCTCTCTCCTTTGCATATTTTGGGTCAGGTGACAACCTGAAGACACGGCCACTTTTAGCAGATGCGGTTCACCCGCAAAACAGACAGGGGAACCAAACAATTCCCCAGAGGCAGCAAGTTCCTTAGATGAATGTCACTTTTTGCACCTTGTTCCTACGCACCTCATTGTTGTTCCCTGTTTTGAGGCTTCTCTGGGTCCTGCTGTCTCACTGGGACTTGATTTCCATTACCTGCAATCTTGGCCTTTGAGCTGATCGGTTCTGCATTTTTGCAGGGACAGTCCTTTCCCTGTTGCTGTCTGGTTGATTTCACTGGTATTTTCTTCCTCTTTGGTACAGCCCACTAAAACATTCAGTAGATTCCTAGCGCATGGTACTGACTCCTGCCAGGCCAACTGAGGCTTGCGTCCCTCGACTGGGGAGAAAACAGTCAGAACAAATACCCAAAGGATAGCTCTAATATTTGAATAAGAAAGAGAAAACATCCGCAGTAATAACTAGAGGTAGGCATTTTTCCAGCAAAATATGAACTTTTTAGAAATATAATTGGTTGATTAATATGTCTTTCAGTTATTTTTTTGGAACTCATTTTCCAAGGAACTTAGTCTTTGTCCAGATTCAGCCAAAGCTTTCAGACAAATATTAAAGCTTGTGAAAACAGACATGATAGCAATGCCTTAGAATATGACATTACAAGTAAGAAAGAAAAAGAGCAAAAATGAACAAACAAACCAACCAAAACAAAAAACAAGCAACTCCTGACATCTGAGAATTCATCTGATATTCACAACTAGTCCATATGTTTCTCATGTTGGGTTTAAATGGGTATAAACAACTGAAGAGAATACTAACCTCAGACAAGGTTACTCCAAGGTCATCACCAAGTGAGACACAAACAGTATCTATTTTGGTCTCTGCTACCAGCAAAATAGAAAATCTCCCTCTTTTCTGCTACTGTGAGTGACTGGTGCTTCTCCATCAGTACAGCATTATCACTTAGTAGACATGATTTATTGAACACCTGATCATAGAGTCATCCCAGCTTTCTGAGAGCATCCAGTCCAGAATGAAGTTCTGCTTCCTTAGACTCTCCCCCAAATTACTCCACCTTCCAATCCCAAATCCTGTAAGAGCTCCTTTGTACCCTCTCACTGAAGCACTCTAGAGCCCCCTTGGATGTGGGTAAGGACTGTCACAGAATTGTGTGGGACCAAGTCGGCAAGTAAGATGCTTAACGCTTCCCTCTCTTCTCTACATGTAGCCTTTACTCAAAGTTGTCGCCAATTAGCAAATCGGTAGTACTGTTCTGCTATTTTTTATTAATTACATTTCTCAACTGTTCTGAGAACAGAGAAAACCCAACTGACAGATTTGGACAAATCTTGACATTGATTATAAGCTGTGTGCCTGAGATTTCTCTTTAACAAGTCTCTTGAAGAGTTGAATGCTAATCTTTTCAGCTAACTTGCTTTATGTTACATTGTTATCAATCAATCACGCTTGTAATTGACTTTTGCTTTTATAACAATTCTAATACTTTTATGACTTCAAGGATGGTTGAGCCCACTTTTGTTCTAGCTTCTTCATTGAATACCAGATAATCCAGAAAGACTGTAAGTCATAATTTTAAGAGACTTAAAGTAAAAATTTCTCTAAACTAAAACATTAAAATTGGCAAAATTCTAAGTCTTAAGCACTTAAATTGTTTTAAATATACCATATTAATAAATCAAAATTTTAAAAACATCTATGCCTTTAATGAGTACCTACATATAAGAATAAATATTCTCTACTGTATCAGCAACTACCTCTGATAGATATTATCCTCAAAAGCTAACATTAATCAACAAATGCCCTGAAACCATTGGAAGTTTGAACAGTTCTTGTTAAAATAAAAAACTAATTTCTTAGAAATGGCTACCTCTTTTTTCATTTGCAGATAATTTTTCCAATGGCCTTTTATAAACAAGGAGAAAACAAGTTATTTGTTCATTATTTCAGACAAAACAAATCTCTAATTACAAAATAGGACACATATAATCAGATAACTAAAAATATGATAGTTTGGATAGAATTGATGTTTAATAAAAACCTTTAAAACCTATTGTTTTATACCATAACTACGAGTAAGTGGTAAATGTGTAGGGATGCTGAGTCCAGATAAATTAGGAGGAGAAAATAAAATCATCCAAATTTTAATTTCTCAAGGAAATGAATAACAAAATAAATATTTGTCTTTAGGAAAATTTTATAGCAGCTCAAAAAACTGCTTTATTCACACTTTATTCCATTTACTCCCTAAATCAATGCAGTAAAAGTGTATGTTAGTGCTGTTAACTTGGAAAATCCTTGACTCATTCTAATATTTTACAGTCAAAATTCAATGCATACATTCCTTTAAACATACTTATTTATATCATCATAAACTCTCATACCTGAACAACAGGAAATCCAGGCTTCATAAACCAATTAAATGAAGCAAAAATAGAGATCTATCTCAAACTTTGTCCTTGGGTATAGATGCAATTTCACATGACATTTATATGGCAAGCTCAAGGTTCAGAGGCATACGGAGTTACTTCCTCTGCTCTTTGACAAGAGGTACTTGCAGAGAATGTGGGTGAGGAGTTTGAGGACAACATATAGGATGCGGGTATGAAATGGACAATAGAATTAAGTGGAAATATTTATATCACCCTCTGTGGAAACAAATGATCTTGGTAATTGATAGAATTGTTACCTGCCAACACAGGGACCCCAGACATTTAAAATGTCCTCTTTTCTTGCCTGCCGGATGTGGACTAGATAAAGGGCTAAGCTTCTGGATACATTTAGCAGAATCACAGGGCTGGAATAGATTTCCTAACTTCTTGAAATACTCCAAAGCAAAAAAAGTCTCCTTCAAAATGATTGGTTTACATTATTCTCTTAAAGATTCTTAGGAATTATTATTTTTTGCCCTCCATTGAATTTAAACTCCAGTGTTTATCCAAAATACATATCAGAAACTAAAACTTCCCCACTTTTCTTGAATTCTCTCACATTTTGAGTCAAGTTTCGAATGGAGATGATTATCTCCAAGGATAATTAGTGACTTATTTCTGTCACATTGCCTTACTTCATTCTTCCTGATTTGATAAAGATGGATAAAGATTTTTGAGATAAAAAATGCTATCAAAGCTATTTAGCTATTAATGGACATGTAGTATAAATCATTACTTAATAAACTAAATACAAGTTTTTGAGTCCTTATGTTCCAAGCACTGTTTTAAACACATACTTTTTGTATACATAATTTAGAATCTGGAAAGAAAGACATAAAATTCACCAGCCATCATCAAACATAATTAAACAAATGTGCTGTTAATAAAAGTAGTTAAATCAAAAAATTATGTATTAAACAATAATCATGTTTACCCTCACTGTTACAGCTGTGCTTGTTGGAGATGGATAAAACTATCTGTTAATGAATTACCAGAATGACCCTCAGAGAGAAGGCATCTAGTGATGTCAAAATCTTTCAGGCAATAATCAAACCAGACATTATGCTGTATGCCCTAAAGTCCGAGCCCATTCTGGAGCCTCTGCCACCACAATGACAGGGCAGGATTATTTCCAGGCATGCTGTTGGCAGAGGGCATCATGGTGACATACTTCCAAAGTTTTAATACTTTAATGAAACGAAACAGAACAGTAGGAAGCAGTTGGGATATTTGAAGAGCAAACCTAGCACAGTTGCAAATATAGACACTAAGTGTTTTACAACCAGTATATAATCAGTGCTGAATAAAGGAAACTGGCTTATCTAGAATAAACTGGCACAGACATGCGGCCAGATAAATGTATGCAGCGGAGTGAGCATGATCAAGATGGGATGGAAAATATGGGGGACCGAGATAGTCCAGATGTTCCAGATGTTCTTGGCAGAAGTTTTTAAAATATGTATCCCAGAGGGAAAAAAATATGGATACAAATTATCCTGTGGTATTATGCTTTATATGTTATCAATGATCTATATAAGTAAAATAAGTGTGGCAAAGGTGACTTAATTATCCTTCGGTGGTTATTTTTCCCTTCCTCTATGCTAGGACACATTCTAGCTGCCCAGAAGAAATCTTTGCAGTTAGGGGTGGCCATGTGACTAATTCTGCCCAGTGGGATTTTAAAAAAAAAGTGTCATGTGTGGCATGGGTAAACTTCCTTAAGATTCAGTTGGTGCCCCTTTCGTGGTCTCTTTTTCAGAGTTTCCATCATTCTTCTCCCTGGACTGCAGGTACCCCCATAATGGACCACGGTGTCAAGAGCCACCATTTACAGATGGCAAGGTGGGGAGCTGGGAAGATCCTGAGTGTTCGGACTTCATGAGCATAGCTGCCAAAACATCCCTGGATCATTGGTTACCCCTGGATTTTGTTTGTGTGAGAGTTAAGTTAGTTTCATCTTATTTAAACCACTACTACCTTGGCTTTATTGTCACTTACAGCCAAACCTAATCCTATTTTTAAAAAAATATTTTATTTATTTATTTATTTATTTATGAGGATGGGGGCAGGCAGAGGGAGAAGCAGGCTCCCCACTGAGCATAGGGCTGATGTGGAACTGGATCCCAGAATCCTGAGAACATGACCTGAGCTGAAAGCAGACATTTATCCGACTGAGCCAACCAGGTATCCCAAAACCTAATCCTATTTAATAAAATTTGTTCGTGCATATATGCACAGATATGTATTTATTCCTTTATGTAGATCTATCTCTAGTAAATTATTTTTCAATATATGTATCTTTTGTTGACATCTTTAAATGTTAAGAGAATGCTATGAACACTGAGGAGTAGAGTTCCACTAAGCAAATCCAAATAACATTTGTGGTCACTATTCATTTTGAGGAAATGGACTAACTAAGCAGTAGTATTCTATGAGTAAGGCAAAATAATCCTTTGTTCTGAATCCTATGTTTTAGGGAACCCCACAGATCACACAGATAGACACACATACAGGCACACACACTATTGACATACATACGATTCTGCCATGAAGGCTTCTACACTTAATGTGGCAGACTGTCCCTGAGAATTCTAAATGTTTGCTCTTCTGATTAAAGTATTCAGACACTAAGAACACATTTCTCCATTTATCTTGTTCTATATCCTCAAAATAAAAGGCAGCTACTCTCAAATGCCACAAATGTCTGTGAATAGTGCTATTTCAGAGTGGTAGGAGGATCTAAGTAATGGAGTGTTTAGGTAAGAGGAAAAAATACTTGGCATGAATCCAACAGTTTCTGACATCACAATATTTCATTTCCCAGTTGTGTCGAGAGTCATTTCTTCTTTCTCTTTTGGTTCCAAAGTATAGTTGTGGAGGTACTCCCAAATTTACATGGTATTTTCCACACTGCATATGGCATCTGAGGAATAGTTTGCTCTCTTAAAGATTAAAATTCTCTTAGATTTGTATAAATGTGGGTGTATATATAAACTATGTCTAAGACCATTCTTGTTATACAACTAAGTGGATACTGAGCATTAGAACTAGAAAATTATTTTATTAAAATATTTAACCATACAATTTTAAATTAAACTTCAATATAATTTAAATAATTTTTAGTTTTCAATGTTTATTAACATTGTTTTTTTAATTTCTAATACTATAAGAAAATAACATCTTTGAAAGTATATATAAAATAGTTTAAATTTCTAGATTGAAGAATGTACTTTAATTTATTTTATTAGTAATATATTTAAATTTCTACTTTAAGTACAATTTTACTTCTTTTAACATTTAGAACAAAAGATGTAATCATTTTGATCATAATACAATAAATAGGGACATGCTTTCCTGCTATAAGATCTTTGTGTGGTTGATTTTTGGAACTTTTTAGGTTCAGTATTTCCTCACTTTCCTCAAGTTCTCTTCTTTTGCTGTTTCTCACTATTTACATTTAGTAATAATCCATCCCTATTTTCTTACTTGCATTCATGTAATGATAAGTGAATGTGAAACAGATGAAATCAGAAACTGGAACATGAAAAAAGAGATGCAAAATAATTGTGAAAAAAATAAGAAACAATTAGAAAATAATGAAGATAAAAAAAAAGTGGTGAAACCAGAAAATTAAAAAATAGTTCTCCAGAACAATTTAATAAATGAAATAGACTATAAGCAAGAAAGCTAATATCATTCTGGAATGGAGGAATGCAGAGTGAAATTCTAGCAGCCAAGACTTGTGTAGAATCTTAACTACACTATATGGATGTCTAGACCAATACGATCCCAAGACTTGACCTTTACTGTTCACCTGCTTATAACCACTGAGCTGTGTCCCACCTTTTTCCTTAAGCTCTTCCTTCCAGCTTATCTCTTAACTTACACCGAACTGGCATAGCATCCTGTGATGGAAAGTAAAACTATTCTTGACACAATAATGACTGCCCTGATGAAGAATCCCAATGTCTCAGACCACCCAGACCACTTTGAGCTCGCATCTATACAGTTGGACCATGGAGTTAAGGATAGTTCCATTTACCCCATTATAATGCTAAAATTTCCACTCCATGAGGAATACAAACCTCAATTATATAACATATAACGTGTGGAGCTTGTGTGACCTTACGCCTGCCTCTCCATATCATCCTAACCCTAAATAAAAGGAACCAACTCACCCTTGCTTAGGGAGTCATGGCTTTGGAAGTTATTCCAAAGTGATCCTGGCTATCTCCTCATTTGCTGCAAATAAAGTTTCCTTGTGTGATGATTCCACCTGAAGTAGTTTCTTTCTGTAACTCACCAAGGAACAAACTCATGTTAGTTTGGTACTGATACTGTGAAATCATTTAACTATCTGGGCTTCTATTCCCAACAAAGTGTGAAGTTTGACCAGATTTCAAAGGTCATTTCCATTTCTAACATATTGCATTTGACAGAAAAGAACAGATATAAATTAGAATGATCAGAGTATCTAAATTATGGTTGGTTTGCATTTACTCATTATAATTAAAAAAAAACTGAGTATCTACACAAGAACATATGAAAAGATGAACATATCCATCATAATATGACTTACTAACCTTGTTTTAAGACACACAGCTGGTCTGTACTTTTTACTTGGTAGGATCAGAATTTCTATCTAGTTAAAGATCTCTTATTACTGGGACCCAAATATCCCTCTTACATTTTATAATAGGACATATACGCAACACTGTTAGGCTATCTAAACTTGAGGTTAAATTTAAAATCACTAATACAGTGACACATATTTCCCTGGTTTTTTTTTTCCTCTCCCACTATTGCAAGACTGAACCCTCAATTCACAGTGGGAATATCAAATCCACTCAACTACCAAGAGAGTGGTGGCTTGCTATGTCTTCTAGCTCTGGTCTCTTTGTAGACATGTCTCCCACTAAGGCCTCTATAATTGATCCTCCAATTGATTCTCCATTGTATATATCTTCACAGACCCTGTACTCCTGAGTATTTATTGGAATTAGAATGAAGCAATCATTTGTGTTATTATTTGTTTGATGCCCCTTTTCTTCGCTTCATTCTATCTCTGAGAGGGCTAGGGGCAGGGACCTTGTTGTCTTGTAATGCAGAGCACCTGGCATAGGACTAAGGTACATTAAAGCCTCATTACATTTACAGGGCCTAGAAAAGAATGCTGATTCCACGACTCCACTGCATCTTATCTCCTCTTCCAGGCACCGCTGTGCTTGCTGCTGTTTCCTTACCACCTGCCACTCTGCCATCACCCTCCAGAACTCTACTGCGGAGAGCCTGAGGCCTTCAGGTGCCAAATTGATGTTTTGTTCTCAGGGGTCCTCCAGACTCTGAAGCAATTAATTCTGCATTCCTCACAAAAGTAGAAAGAATACCCCTCAACCTCTTTTACATTACATTTTGTACCCTGAATGTCTTTTTAGTGAAAATAGCTCTTTTCGCTCTTACAACAGTTTTAAGTTCAGATTGTTCTGCACAAATAAGGTCCTGTACAAACTTATTCCTCATTTCAAGGGTGGATCCCTTTCATGACAACTGTGAATGGAAAAGTTGTGTTACTTTATTGAGACTTTTAGTTGAAGTAAGCCCAGTTTCTTATTTTTTAAATTTTTTAAATTTTATTTTACTTTTTCAGTGTTCCAAGATTCATTGTTTATGCAACATAGCCAGTGCTCCATGCAATACGTGCCCTCCTTAATACCCACCACCAGGCTCACCATCCCCCACCCTCCTCCCCTCCTAAACCCTGTTTGTTTCTCAGAGTCCACAGTCTGTGTTAGCGCAAACTATTAATATGGTATAATGTCATAGGACAAATTCATTTTCTCACTAGCAGATTGTCATTGCTATACCTTGAAGAGCCACTTGGAGAGGACAATGAAGCCTTGAAAGGATGTGTGCAAGGAATAGTAGAGAGTCAGTGGCTAATGTGTGGTTGCCACTGCTGTTCTTGAAGTTGAAGGAGAGAGAACCAGCAAATAGCTTTGAAAACCTTTGGTTGGGGGTGAGGGAGAGGAGAATGAGGTAACTGGCCAGGGAGAGCCACTTTCTGGGAAACAAGGGAGACATTTCAAAGGTGATCTTATTAAGTTCTTTCCTCACATTCTTACAGAATGGGAGGGGGGATAACCTCTTTTTAATGTATATCAAATTGAATCTGGTTCTAGAACTGTTTTGAAGTGCAAAGCCATCTTTAAGATGCAAGCAGAGAAAGAAGAGAAGCTGCCGACCAGGGCGTATCTTGTCTGGGTTATATAGTTTCATGAAGTTTAGTTTATCTCATTATTATTATTATTATTATCTCATTTTTTTAAATTATTTATTTGACAGAGATCACAAGTAGGCAGAGAGGTAGGCAGAGAGAGAGAGGAAGGGAAGCAGGCTCCCCGCTGAGCAGGGAGCCCGATGTGGGGCTCGATCCCAGGGTCCTGGGATCATGACCTGAGCCGAAGGCAGAAGCTTTAACCCACTGAGCCACCCAGGTGCCCCTATCTCCTTATTATTGGAGACCAGGTTCTCCACCTTAGCCATAGTATAAAGTTTAAATATCATGACTTTGTACAGGCTTTTCAAGGCATGAGATTTCTATAATATATTTTTTCAGTAAACCCATATTAATTTCTTGTGATCTGGCCCTAATGTTCAGAATAGCAAACTATTTCCCCTGCATTAAAAAAAGCCTAATATATCTTAAGTTGAATTTTGGAAGATTCACTCCACATTTTGTTCTACTTGAGACATACTTAAATTTTTATTTTCATCAGTCTAGACAGTCAGACATTTCATGACTCTCCAAACACACAAGTGAACCCTTTTCTAGTTGTTTTACACCATCTCAGTCCCCCAGTCATCTTTTTGGATGCATTTATTTATTTCAGTGATGAAAAGCAAATGGTTATGCCTCAACCAACATAATTTCATTAAGAAGCATTCTTCCATGGTTTGACATTTTTGCAGGGCTTCTCAAATAGTTTATTTTAAGCTTTGAGTCGTATTAATCGTGACTGCAAAAACAATGAGTATGATGTATCAACGGAAATTTTACGTAAATGCAAAAATATCAATTCCATCAATTCCTACCAATTTCATTATGTAGGTTTTCCAAGGGACAGAGTAATTGCCAATGTTGCTGAGGTAGCAAGTCAGGTGGAGCGTGGGACATGGCAGTGTGGAGAATACTGGTGTCCTATATGAAACATGTTTTACTGGGGGGTGAGGTGATGGTCTAAGAAGGGAACGTGCAAAAGTGAATGGGATGAGAAGACAGTTAAGTACAGACAAAAATGTGAGGAGTTTTATAATAAAGGGGGCAGAGGAGGATGGTAATTGGAATGTCCGTGCCGTCAAGAGGAGGTATTTATTAATTTTTATTAATAATAAAATTATATTAATAAATAACATTTATTAATATTATTAAGATGAGTGATACTGAAACATGCCAGCTCTTTGATGGGCAAACAAGATATTCACTGGGAGCTCCTATAATTCAGGTTCCATAAGAATTCATCAGTGCTCTTGCCTTACATGGCTATTAATGGAATATCATCTGTGCTGATGTGAAGAATCCAACGGACAGGAAAAGTGTAGTGACAGAGAAAAGAGGAGCTAAGTGCAGAATCTAAATCCCTGGGTGGGTGAGAAGCTGGTGCGGACACAGCCAGGTTAATCATTTCACCAGCAGCGAACAGGGACAGGCCCAGATCCAAGGAGACAGGAAGAGGAGAGATTTCCCTCTGGTTGCTCTTGTTCTTTCAGCTGAGAAATAACCTGGTCAAAGTCATTCGTTGAGGGTAAGAGGAGGAAATGCTGGAGGTTTAAGGAGGGAGTAGCAGCCCACAGAGGAAGCAGCCTCATCGGGAAGCAACCTGGTGACTGTCAGAGCAAGAACAAAGAAACTTTCAAAGAGGTAGGTAAGCACAAAAGGGATTCGATGATAACAGACTCCTTTCCAAAGCAGCAGTGAAAGCAAAGTTTAGAACAGTGATTTTCAATGCTGGCTACATTTTTGAATCAACTGGAGATTAAAAATTCACCAGTGCCTGGGCCACACAAGAGATAAATCAAATTTAAAACTCTGGGCTGGAACCCAGGTATTAGATTTTTCTAAAAGATCCTCACAGGATTCTAAGCTGCTGTTAGGGGTGGAATCTGGCCCGGGGGGGCTAATGGTGGTGAGGGAGCACGGGCCTGAATGGATAGGAGAAGGCAGAGGGGGTAAGGACACCCTAGACCTCTGGATGTGAGAGAAGCTGACCATCACAGTGATGCAGTAATGGGATGGTGAGATGCTCTCAATGATTTCTTCATCTAAGCTCTAGGTATTTATAGGTGGTAAAGCAAAATCATTAGATATTCATGGCCTTTTCCTTTCAGAATTTCCATTTTAAATAAAGGAAAATATACAGGAAACCCAAAAAGTATGTAATCTCTGATAAATATTTTTCTCCCAAAATTGGTTATTTTATTGGTAGGTACTTGACAAGGTAATCTGTTTTATTCTATTCATTTTTGATATTTCTAAAAAACCAAGAATAACATTTATCCTCATAGGGTAAAGAAAATATATATGATTGGGGTACCAGGGTGACTTAGTTGGTAAAGCATCTGACTCTCGATTTTGGCTCAGGTCATGATCTCATGCATGAGATGGAGCCCCATGTCTGGCTTGTGCTGGTCTTGGAGCCTGCTCAAGAGTCTGTCTCCCCGTTTTCCTCTGCCCCTCCTGCACTCATGTGCCTGTGTGTGCACGCTCTCTCTCTCAGAAAGAAAAGAAAAAATATATATGATTTATTTAAATGAGTTCTCATTTCTTCCATGTAAATGAAATGTTTATATAAAAGAGTATCTTCATTTGCAAATAAAATGTCCTATAATAGTATGCATTTTAAAATTAGATCTGTCTGAAAGTGTCTCTTAAGAATTGGATCCTTGCCAACTTCAGTTGATTCACCATAGGTGTGAATAAGGACAGAGCAGCAGTTTGAGAGTCTCTCAAACAGAAAGCCAATGGGGGAAAGAGTTAGAAGGCTGAGACTCTCCAGCATCTGTCCTGAATTTGTAGCAGTAAAATGATCTTTTATTATTGTTGTTATTGATATTTTGCTGTGTATTATAAGGAAAGTTAGGCTTTCTTTTTCTACCTTTCCCTTCCCCCTTCCTCCCTCCCTTTCCTCTTTCTTACCTCCTTTTCTCCACCTGTTCCCAGATAGTCCATTCTAGTCAAGACAGAAGATGGGGGCGCCTGGGTGGCTCAGGGGGTTAAGCCTCTCTGCCTTTGGCTCAGGTCATGATCTCAAGGTCCTGGGATCAAGCCTTGTGTCGGGCTCTCTGCTCAGTGGGGAGCCTGCTTCCCTCTCTCTCTCTCTGCCTGCCTCTCTGCCTACTTGTGATCTCTGTTAAACAAATAAATTAAACCTTTAAAAAAAAAAAAAAAAAAGACAGAGGATGACCTGAACTGCCGATAAGCAAAAACTTTCTTTACGCCCTCAGCTGTTTGGTTCCTTCTACTAGACAACATTTGGAAAAGCAGGGGTTTCATTTTATTTTTCATTGTAGCCGTCATGGATCACAGTCCTGACACACAGGACTCAATATAAAAGTTATATACTTTTTATAGTTATACTCAATATAAAAGTTAGCTGAATGGATAAGGGAATGAATACCCACCTCTGATGTTGTTGCTCTAAAAAAAGCAGCCTTCAAAGTAAATAGTTATACTCTTTACTGGCCAAACCAATGTTTTATCCTAAAAAAAGAAAAGAAAGCCTTTCACTTTTATGTTACTATCATTTGAACTTTTAATACTTTATAATACAAACTTGATGTATCCAGTAAGCAGGGAGTTAATTCCATCCTTTCTAGACAAGGATTGGCTTTCACGACAATGAAATCCTATTTCAGCAAATGGTTTTGTGTACTGTGCTTGCTAGGAGCCCTCACATTTAAACAAATTAACTATCCTTAAGAGGGAGAACAATATCTTTCACTAGTTAGTTAGGTATGTGCAACACTGATCTGAACATCCTCCTGACCAGAGACTGATTATACCAACTGGCAATTCCTTAAGAGTGAAAGGAAGCAAGAGAAGGTCTGGCTGCTCATTTTGCAGGAGTCTCAGTGGGACATTTCTTCATTACGTCTAGAAGAGACCACCCCACCTCTCCGGATACTTGCTTTTTCCCCCCCCAAGGTTTTATTTATTTATTTATTTGAGAGACAGACAGACAGACAGACAGAGTGAGTAAGAGAGAACATGGGAGGGGAGAAGTTCAGAGGGAGAAGTGGACTCCCCGCTGAGCAGGGAGTCTGATGCGGGACTCGATCCAGAGACTCCAGGATCATGACCTGAGCTAAAGGCAGTTGCTCAACCCACTGAGCCACCCAGGTGCCCCAGATACTTGCATTTAAAACAGCTAAAAATGAAAATTTAAAAGAAACAAATATTGCCTCTTGTGAGCGTCTGTAACTCTTTTTTGGACAGATGAAGCTCGAGGACTGAGATGGCGGAATATGCGGCAAGGTGCTCATTCTTGGGCTTTTGGGCCCAGGTCCCTCTGGATTTGTGGACACAGCAAGGAGAAATGGACAATAATCCAGGCACATAGCTGTCTGGCATAAAATGTCACATGCCACAAGTTAAGCAAAAATGCACCTCTCATCTGTCCTTGAAATACATTATTGTAGCTCAAAAGTCAGGAAATGTACAAAAGTCACTTTGATGATGAACCCGAGAGAATTTCAACAAGGCCTTCACCAAAGTAATAGGATTTATTTTTCCTGAGGCAGAAGCAGTATACTGAACAAAATTATACCTTTTTTTTGGCAATGAGGAAAGCATTTAAGGATCAAGAATATTCAACCCTATGCCTTTTTGCCAAAATCTTATTGTTGATGAGTTGGAGCGATATCCTAATGCTGAACCAATCAATTCCCAGAGTCACAAAATAAATGAAAAGAGACACTTTTCTATTAAACTTTAATATTTGAGAATTTTACTGGGAATGGACAAACCTTTGAAAGCTGATCATTCACATTGTTTTTAAAAGTTAATTTATGCCTATTTAGCTCTTTATCTAATTGTAAGGTATAACCAACCTATGTGGAAGGAAAATCTGAAAAAAATCAGTACCATCTGTGTTTAGCGTTTAAAAGGTTGCCTTTTTCCTTTCTATTTAATTCAGATGTACAACCTCAAAGATTATTCATGATGAATTTTAGCTTTAATGTATTCTTTGGAATTATGCACCTGTGATACTTCATAAATTTATGCACAATAATAACACTTTGCATTTTTATGAAGCTTTTCATCTTCAAAGCATATTATGCACATTAGGAAATTCATCGTCTCAACACACTTATGAGGAAGGTAAATATTGTTCTCTTCATTTTACAGATAGAGAAACTGAAAGAGACAAGTCATCTGTAGACATAATTAGAAGGGGACTTCAACTCTGTACATGTGGTAGGGTTAAGACACATTTATATTCTGTTTTAAAATTTACAAAGCTATGAGAGCACACAACTATTATCTTAAAATTTTCTATACCTGAATCCTTACACTTGACCCAAAAGCACACACTTATTCTCCAAATATGGTCTGAAGTTTAAAAATAAGTTAGAGAGAATTTATTTATATACCAACTCAGTTTCCTCATAGTTTCTAACTAGGTTTTAAACTTTAAAAAGGAAAAGTTTACTTATTATATTTAGTGGAAAAAGGCCTGACTTGTGTCTTGCTTCTCGAACTTAACCTACCAAACTGGTCAACATTTTCTTTCTGACATGTTTTTATGGAAAACTGAAGATTCTTTTTGTTTCTTAGAGGTTGCCTATTGAGACCCATTCAAAATGCAATAATTTATATTAGTAACTTCAATATTCAAGGCACTAGACAGCTGATTACATATTCTGTTGTAGTCTTAATGTTATAGGAAGCATGTAAATACAGCTCTTTTCCAGTCATGTTTGCTTATTAACATGCATTGCCCATATTTGTGAGACTCATTCCATTGCTATGACACTGACATATGAATTTACATAAGATGCCATATCCTGTTGAAATGGTTGTTTTCAGAAACAGCCCAAATTAACATTATATTGCAAGGAAAGATCACCACCGTCTTAGGAATGTACTCCAGTAAAGAGCTCTGGGTCCAGGTTTTATCAGAGTGTTCATCCGAGGGAATAACACCTCCCAGGAAGCAAAGGACACAGGATTGGGCAGAGGGAGAAGATGAAATGTAATGTAGCAAAAACAGACACTAAGGGGTGGTTTGAAGCTGGAATAGCCATAAAGAGTAGTTCCAATTTGAAGCAAAGGGGCTGGGTCTTGTATCCCCAAATCAACCAGCTATAGGATTGTGGATGCCCCTGGAACAGAAGCATAGTCTGGATAAGGCAGCATCCTTCAGCCAGAGGGAAATTCCCAGAGGAAATCAGTGCTGAGCTATCAGCTGCCAACAGTATCCACTACAATAACACACTAGGTATCGCAGTAAGAAGCAATCTTTGCTCTGATTCCCCTGCCCAGAGATAAAGCCTAGGCTCTTGAAAGACTGTCATCACGCTCTGTGTCAGTGCAACTTTAAATGTGGCTGACGGAAGAACTGAAGATGAGGTGTAAAAGACGGGGTAGCCTGGGCACACCGAAGCGATGTTTTTCTGTGCAGAACTGTTGCTACATCCCTCTCCTCAACACACTGGGAATATATAATTTGCTGGCCAAAAGAACCATGATCAAGACTTTGAACCCAAAGGACTGATGCTAGCATAAATTGTTCTATAAAATGTTTTGCCTTGAGGGGAAAAAAAAATCCCATAAATATAAAGCTGAACCCAACTGAGAACCATGGAGTGTCAAAAACAGGGAAAGCAAGCTCAAAAATGAAGTCCTGGGGACAGGAGCTCGCAGGAATCAGTTCAGGAGCTGAATGTAATTAAAAATGAATGAGCGAAAAGTGGACAGAAAAAAGTTTAAGGCTGCCAATCTGTTGTGAACTGTGATGGAGTATCTTTAGCCTGAACTCAGTGAACACTGTGCATAGGTGTGGCTTAGGGTTAGTGCAGAAAACCAGTGAGATGGACTTCTACAGAAAAGGACTTCTATGTAAAGGAGGCCCTTACTTGCTCACTTCTCATCAGTCTTTAAGCTTCACCCAGAAAACACATAATGCCAACGAGACAAAGAAAGGGAAGTTCACACATGTTCATTAGAGAGCTATAGGGGAGAAGTGAAATTAGGATCATGAATTATATTCTGTTTTTATGGAACGTTTTTCCTTCTGTCATTAGGAAATCCATAGACAGGATAGATCCTGTCTCAGGTAAAATAAGGTGCTTAGGTAAAATAAGGATAAACAGCTCTGTTCCCGAATCTCTTAAAGGAAGCAGAACATTCACATCTCATTGATAAGCCTTCTGCCATTTTGAAGCAGAATATTGACCATGAGGTCAGCAGAGAGATTTCTGCATTTGATTTTCTTCAAAAATGTCAGACCTCTTAAATTTCTTTGATAGAATGCATGCTCTGAAGCTTAGTACAAAGAAAGCAATTGCTCAAAGATGTCTTAAACTACTAAAGGATCAGTTAGAAGGAGCATGTAAATGAGCTTTTGGTGGTTTGAAGAGGTCATTCCATTGGACCTGTTATAGGCTCTTACAGGGCTCAGAGAATTTACCAAAGTGTGAAAGTATTTCAAAAACTATCTTCCATTAATTTGATGCCTGTTTTATTCAGTACATCTGACCTCTGAGCTTGACAATGACTCTTTGCAAATGGAAGCTTAAGATGCCATCTATAACATAAAATATCAGGTATGTGGGTGTTACAAAAGCATCCTGTCTCTGTGATGGGATGGCTCTGAGGAGAGTTCACTGCCCACAGGATCTTTTATCTGTGAGTCACAGTTCCTGGGAAGGGCAGTTTCAGAGACACCCTCATTCCACATGAGCCACGAAGTCAATGTTTGCTCTTTTTTGGGGGAGTTGAGTGGACAAGTAGCATCTGGTCGAAGTTCCCAGCAGAGTTTGCCCCAGTTAGTCCTCTGTTTTCAAGCCTCCTCAGCAAGGAGGCCTGGAACGAAAATAGATGGAGGACATTCTTGTTTGTAGGCACCAAGGAACAGATAAAGCAGATTACAAATATTTAACATGAACTGAGGTAGCAGATAATACAATTCTTCAAAGATTCAGTAAGTTGGAGGAATAGTGAATGCAGACTTTTAGAAAAGGTGACATGCCTTTATGCAAATCTTAATTTTCAGTAATAATAACTCCTTATGATACAGTGAAAAAATTAACTAAGAGTCACACAATTTTATAGCTGGAAGAGGCCTTCATGACTCCTTGCTCTCTTTTTTTTTCTAATGAAGAAACTGAAGTAGAAAGTGGTTAAGTTAGTTTGCCCAAGGTCTCTCAGCTTGTTAGAGGCTGGCTTCGACCTAGAAGCAGGTTTTCTTTCTTTCCTCGTTTTTTTTTTTTTTTTTAATTTTGTTTATTTATTTATTTATTTGACACAGAGAGAGAGAGAGAGATCACAAGTAGGTAGAGAGGCAGGCAGAGAGAGCAGGGGAAGCAGGCTTCCCGCTGGGCAGAGAGCCCAACGTGGGTCTGGACCCCAGGACCCTGAGATCATGACCCCGGCTGAAGCAGACACATAACCTACTGAGCCACCCAGGCACGCCTAGAGCAGGTTTTCTAAACTCTTCCAGTCAGAGTTCAATATTACCCTGACCCCAAACTTGGACCCTCACTGGAAAAACTGCCTGTAAGGCTGTGACTGAGGGAATCAAGTCTGCAGATTTTCTTTATTTGAATCCCTGTCATTGGTGAGAAGATATGCATTTACTGGGATTAAAACATAAACTTAATAAGAAAATATATGATTTTAAAATTCTTACCAAATGGGCACCTGGGTGGCTCAGTCATTAAGCGTCTGCCTTCAGCTCAGGTCATGATCCCAGGGTCCCAGGATTGAGCCCCACATTGGGCTCCATTCTCCATGGGAAGTCTGTTCTTCCTCTCCCCACAATGTGTTCCCTCTCTCACTGTGTCTCTGTCAAATAAATAAATAAAATCTTAAAAAAAAAAAAAAAAAAGGCCACTCATTGCAGAGTCTGCTCTGCAATGTCTGCTCTCTCTCCCTCTCCTTCTGCCTCTCTTTCCACTTGCTCACCTGCACATGCACTTTCTCTGTCCAATGAATGAATAAATCTTTTTTTTTTTTTAAAGGGCATTTCGATCACTTGTGTCCATGTTATGAAAGGTTAATTTCATGGGTAACTTTGTCCTAAAAAAACTAGTTTGCTAACACAGAAATGTATAGAAGGTATTAATTTGATTATAAACAAATTTATTATTCTTCACTCTGATGTGAAAAATTTAAGTGGTAAGTAAATAATGGTCATGCCTGCATCAGGGCCTGAGAAAAGAGATATATCCTAGAGCAGAAATCTGGAGACCTGGGCTCTACTCTCTCATTAACAATGAGGTGACTGTACACAAATTATCTAGTTCTTTGATTCTTAATCTCCTCAAATATAAAGTGAGAGGATGATATAAACTTTGATTCTAATGTGTTGTCTCACTTATCTGCATTTTAAGAAAGCAATGTGTGGACATACTGCACTAAGAGAAAGGGTATTTCTGTAGTGTTTGAAACAACCAGAATATTCATACGACCAACTCTGTTGGAAGCTCTAAGTTGCTCAGAGAATATGAGATTCTAACATGTATCCTGCTTCATATTTGAGGGAAAAAATCCACATATTTCATAACCTGACATACTTATACATCATTTCTTAAACTATACATTTTGGTATTTTCTATTGTATTACATATCTATGTAATAATGAAAGCTATTTTTTATTTCAGAAAATTACTTAGAACACTTCAGAGATGGGTTTAAGTTGTTATTATAGAATGTAAAATGTAGCAGCTAGTCAAGACTTAGGTCTCTTGATTCAAAAGACAGAAAACTCAATTCACAGAGGCTTAACCATAAAGGAACTTCATGGGCTTACCCAACTGAATAGCTCAAGGGGTGGGTTTGCTACAGGCAAGTTTGGCTTCAGTACTTCAGATGAAATGTTATCATGACCCATGATATCATGACCCTGTCTTCTAGTCTCACCATCCTCCATGTGGCCTCATCCGTCAGTTCCTCACAGTGGCAAGATGGCTGCTGGGAGCTTCAGGTTTATACCCTCCAGGTCTAAGACAATAGGAAATATCCAGTACCTCTTCCCCAATATTTCTAGAAAAAAAAAAAAAAAAAGTCTTGCTGCATCTCACTGTTGCATTGTCTTTGATTTCATCACATGCTTATTCTTACTCAAATCATTATAGCGAAAGAATTAGATGGGCAAATTGGATAAACTTGAACTCTTGAATTGCTCAACGCCTTACCTGAAGCATAAAGATGGGGCGGAGAAAATCAGGGTACTCTCAGCAGAAGATGGGAGACTTGTAAGGAGTTGCTACGACAACAGTTCTATCAAACTATGATTTTGACATATTATCAAGTTTTGACTTTTTATAAACCCTCTTATTTCAAACTTAATATGATTTTCTGCACTGCACTTATAGGCAAGTAGCAAAAGTTGACTGCTATATACTGTGTACCAACCTGCACTGATACCACAAGAGCGTTGTTTACAGATGTCAGTGTGATGGATCCACACAGTGCTTTTAGCACTAGGTAATCTTGTTCAACTAAAATCTTAAGTGAAATGCAATCTGATAAAAACTGAGCTTTTAAGGATAAAGTCAGGGTAGGTGGGGATCCTTTATGACAGCCTCCTTGTCAAATGATCTTATAGCTAACTGTAGAATACTTCAAATAAACCTCTGAGTTCTACACAGCAGCATTAAGAGAGGTAAACAGGTGGTCTTATTTGAGTTCCAAGATGCTATTTTTCCTTCTCTCTAAAGGCTAGCTAACAAACATTACAGGAGAATTATGTGCTAAATCTGAAGGAAAATATGGGTGACGATAATTTTGCAAGTGCCCTTTATCTAGAGAGTCCTGCTTTGAGATTATGGGGCACTTGCAAAATTAATAATCTTAAAGCAGGATGCTGGATGAAAAGTGGATTGGAGAACATGAGAGAGCTGAGGACAAAGCATGGCTCTTTTCACTTGCAATGAAGAGAAGACAGAAAGGTAAAGGCAAGTCTAAACTGATTTCTTCTTTATTCATCACAAAAGACAGAGGGGCCAGTCAAACAGGATGTAGTGAATAAAGGGGAAGATGGGAAGGTTGGAGAAGAGATGCCTCGACCAGAGGAAAACTTCCCAGGCTCCCTATTGATCCACATCAAGGATAAGAGGAAGCTTGAAGTCTGATTTCTGCCCTTGACACAGTAAATCCGGCCTTCCCAAACCTGACCAAATGGTTGTTCTAGATTCAGACAAATCAGATTGGTGGGCTCTGCTTCTGTGAGGAAGAATGAGGAAGAACATATCCCAATGTGGCAAAGGAAAGAGAGGAATCCTGCTCCTATTTCCCCATGTGGGGAAGGACCAAGAGTCCTCTTCTAGTGGAAAGAAGACAAAAATGAAGAGGGAGAAAATTTCCTCCAAGAGTTTGGCTCCAAGTAGCCTTAGGAAAAAATGGGGATGTGTTGGAAAGTAGGGGTGGATTCTGATTTTGTTTAGTATAGTCGACAGAATTATGGCCCCACATATGCCCTACTCCCACAACCTGTGAATATGTTACATGACATGGCAAAAGGGAATCAAGGTTGTAAGGGAAATTAGGTTGCTAACCAATTTACTTTAAGACAGGGAGATTATTTCAGGTTACCCAAATGGGCCCAACCTAATTATATGACCTCTTAAAAGCAGAAGATGGAGGCTGAACAGGGAGATGGAGACATGCAACATGAGAAGGACTCAACTATGCTAGTTTTGAAAATGAAGGAAGAGGGCTATTATGGGTTAAAGTATTCTCCTCCAAATTCATATACTGAAGTCTTAACCCCAGTGCCTCAGAATATGTCTGAATGGGAGATAGGGCTTTTCAAGAGGGGATTAAGTTAAAATTTGGTCATGTAATTTGGTCTTAATCTAGTATGACTGGGGGCCTCATAAGAAGAGCAGATTAGAACACAGACCCACATAGAGGGGAAACCATGTGAAGATACAGAAAGAAGACAGCCATCTGCAAGCCATGGAGGAGGCCTCAGAAGAAGACAAGTCTGCCAATACTATGAACTCTAGCCTCCAGAATGGTAAAAATAATAATAATAATAATAAGTTTCTGTTATTATTTATATATTATATATAATATTATATTATAATATTATAATTTATATTTATATATAATTTATATTATAATAATCTAATATTATAATATATTATATAATAATAATAATAATAATAATAATAAGTTTCTGTTATTAAAATACTCTGTGGTATTTTGTTATGGTAGCCCTAGAACATGAAAACAGAAACAATTAGTTAAGGAGTATATCAAGTCCAGGAGCTGGGGATAGCCCTTAGTTTACAGACAGTAAGAAAATGGTGATCTCAGTCACCAAACTGCAAGGAACTGAAATCTGCCAACAACTTGTGTGACCAACAACACATATTCTTTCCTAAAAGCTCCGGAAAGGAATCTCGTGGACTCCTCGGTTTTAGGTTCAGTGAAACCTGTATCAGACTTCTGACCTACAGAACTACACGAGAAAATTGACTGTTTTAAGTCCCTACATTTGTAGTAATTTGTTGTGATAGCATTGGAACGGACAGTGCATTCACTCACACAAAAGGCCTCTTTTTTTAATTTTTAATTTTTTATTAACATATAATGTATTATTAGCCCCAGGGGTACAGGTGTGTGAATCACCAGGTTTACACACTTCACAGCACTCACATACCTTCCCCAATGTAAAAGTCTTTTTTTGTAGAGTTCAAGTTCTGACTCACAGATGGCCTCAAAATAAAGAACCCTTGGTTACTTTTAAGGGCATCCTTCCTCAGCCATTTCAGCAAAAGCCAAAATTAGAGATGGGATTGACTAGAAAAAGTCTGTGAAAAAAAATCTCATATCTAATGGCATGAATTCCACAGACAGACATGGGGAAACCAGGTGCTTGAGAATTTTAAGTCAGCAAAAATACTGCCGGTTTGGATCACCCAGGACAGAGTTAGCATTAAGTGAAAGGAGGCTAGTGGACACTCCAAATTCCACAGGCAGGAAGCAAGCTGATAAATTGACTCAGCTGCAAACACATGCTATCCTTTGTGAAAAGGAAAAACGGCCCAAGGGGCGAAGGCATGCGCCCAGAGGGTAAAGCCAGGAACCAGAGAGGATTCCTCCCAGCTCTTGAAACCTGAGGTTTGGCTGTGTTTAGAAGTTGCTTGGGACTGGTGACTCTTGTTTTGCTCTTCCATTTTCTCCCCTTACCAACCATAAAGTCTGTATTACTTTACGCCTGTCCCACCATTGTACTTTGGGAGCAGATAACTGGTTTTCCAGTTTCATAGGACTACAGATGGAGATAAATTCTGTCCCAGGGTGGATTATACCCAGAGCCTCACCCACAGCTGATTTAGATGATTTCGGTAGTAAGATAGAGGACTTCAAAGCGGATGAGATTTAGATGATATTCTGGATCTGAAGCTGGAGGTGTAATGGGAAGAGACCTCTTGGGAGCTTGGGATGGGGTGAATGTGTTTTGTACGAAGACAGATCTGGAGGGTAGACTGTGGGCAGAAGAATGACTCCATTGAAGTCTAACCTAACCTGCTACACTGGCAATAGAAAACCAATAGTCAGTGATCTACTTCTCTGCGAATCAGTGCTAGAATCCTAGGGCCTAAGGGCAGGAAGCACTTCAGCATCCAACTCATGTCCATTATTATCCAGATTCTGATCCTGTGGAAAAGGGCTGATGAGAGCTTACTCCATGTCACATGGCTCATTTCTGCCCCCAAAAATGAGAACATTTATTTCCCTACAGAGTAATTACTGTCTGATTATCCTGTTTTCAGAATCTTCTTGTATGTGTGTGGGTCTGTTCTCTTTGACGGAGCTCGACGCCGGCTGCCATCAGTCTAGTGCCTACGAAGACTCTGCACTGCCTCAGGGTCCCATTTCCAACATAAATACCTATTAGCAGGCTATGCATTTCTTTTGACAAAGGGATCCCTGTCAAGTCAGTAATGTGTTACTCCAGAGAATTATACTTCTCATTTTTTTAATTTGTTTTAAGATTTTATTTATTCATTTGAGAAAGCACACAAATAGGTGGAGGGACAGAGAGAGAGGGAGCAGCAGGCTTCCCACTAAGCAAGGAGCCAGACTCAGGACTCGATCCCAGGAACCTGGAATCATGACCTGAACTGAAAGCAGACGTTTAACCGACTGAGCCATTCAGGCAACCCTGAATTTTAGTTTTTAACCAGCACTTAACAACCCCCTCCAAAATGAGATTTTTCTGGGAGAATTTCAAAAACAGCAATAGTCTTTCATCTCATCCCCCAGAGAAAACTACAGTTAGGTCCTCCTGAAATTTTTTTTTAAACTAATTAGATAATTTGATGCCCTTGTTTTTGTATCCACTGTCATCACTTGGTTTTCTTAGACTCCTTCTTAAAATAGGGTTTGAGCCTTGCAATTATTTTAGCTACACTCCACTCTCCTAACATGGGAGCCCCACCGATGGGGTGGTGGCATGTGGAGGAAGGGAAAGTGTTCGATAACCTTAGGATTAGGTCTGAGTATTTCTGCTCCCCACCTGTCAACTTCGGAAATGCTCCTCAGTGTTCTTCCCTTCCTTCTGTGAGAGAAGGCTACAGGTGACTGAAACTGGGCATTTCTCTTCACCTCAAAGGCTATAGAGGGATGGTGATGGGTATCTCCCTTTTCCCAGATCATACAGCTGCTGCTAAAATAGTTTCCCTGGAGTCCAGGCCTAGTCACGGAGAATATAGCTCTTGGGGCCTATCTCAAAATAGTGGCTTTTCCACTCCCCCTGCTAGAAGCATGAAGGGAATTTTGTCTGATCTTCATTAGGAGAGCCTAGTAGGGCTGGGAGGTAAAATTCATGAAATCTGGAAAGGTCCCCAAGGACTGGGCCCCAGGGATTTTTGACTTTCAAGCTGTCCATACTGAACCTTGTTAATTTGTTTGTGTTCCCAATACTGGCTCCAAAGACTGGTTTCCTCCTAGTAAGCTGTGATTCTTGGTCTCTTTTCCTCTCTCCAGTATTTGGAGGAGCAGTTTCCTCTGTGACCTCAATCCTCTGGCAGATCTAAGAAAGGTTGTTGATTTTCGGCTTGCTAAGCATTTTTGTTGTTGTTGTTATGAACGGGGAAGTGATGACTTTAAAGCTCTTTGTGTGTCAGAATGGAAACTGGAACACTCTGTATTAAAATGGGGTCAACTTGAACATACTGTTTTTTGTAAATATTTTCACGTTGCCAAATATATTCACAACCTGTATGTTAATATTTGCATAATATCCTCTTCTATAGATACACCCTAATTTGCTAAGTCAACTCTCAATGTTAGACACATGGTTTGTTACCTATTTTGAACCATTTTATACGATCTGGAAGTGGAGCAAGCTTGTGATGCATCTCTGCGTCTACCTACAATGAGTTCCTTAGAATATTTTCAAATATTTCCATAAAGAAATCAGATTTAGTGCAGGAAGATTTGGTGAAAAAACAAGCAAAGCAGGTGGATCCCTATATCCACCTTTGGGTACTGCCCACCTCCTCCTAAGTTTCCTTTTGTTCATCCTGTTGTCTTTTCCCTCACTTCCTCATGTGCCCACTGCCTTCTGGTTACCTCATAGCCTGGGGTGGAGTTCAGAGGACTTGTGCCATTTAATGTGCCCTATATGGGATGAGAATTTCTGGGAATACTCTGGAGGATGGTTACTACTTCCCCATTCCTCATCTTTCAACTTGGCCTCAGTAGCAGAAGAAGGAATGTGTCCAGAAAGCACCTGAACACATTCTTTTTAAGGTTTTATTTTTTATTTAAATTGAATAAACCATGTCTACATGTTCTCAAAACTCTTTTTGCTAAGTTTTGGGAGGTAGGCACTTCCTCCTTAGCATTTCCCACTGACCCCTAAAGATAGGAGAGCTGCCCCCCACAACATACACCCAGTTCTGCTGCTGTCAGGCCCCAAGGAACCTGTTTGCCCAACTCCCTCAAGCACGCCCCCCACCTCACCCCAGATTTACTGTTAAAGGAAGGAAAAGAGGAAGAAAAGCCAACATGCCAAACTGTCTTTTTCCCTACTCCTTGTGGGGAACAGCTCACAGAGTATCAAAATTCGCACCAGAGCTCACATAAACACACGGAATCTTGAAATCAGCTTAGTTAGAAGTTATGGACGGGAGAGACAACTGACATTGTTTTTCTTCAATGCCTCAGTACACGATGTGTCTGGAATAAAACACTGGCATGTTCATCTTTTGATTAATATTAAGAAAAAGTTGAGCTATACATACCTCAAAAGGGGGGATAGTATCATGACAATTCTACTCTGAAATCGATTTCTTTTTTCCGTTTTTTAATGTACACTCAGAGTGCTTATATATTTAAATAACAACTATTTAAAATGACCCAAGCTGAATGTCATTTTCATATTTAAGTAAAAATAGGGAACTAAAAATACAACACTGACTCCAGTCACAAGGAAGATGCTTGAGGTTTTGTTATGTGTCAAGAATATAAAATACTTCTACCTGTATAATTAAATACACAACAGAGAGTAAAGCATTTTCTCTGGATATTAACAGCAGACAAATGACCTTGAATGCTTTCAGATGTTGTAAGTTAGAAGTCTGGCTATAAAAATAAATATAATTGGGTTATAAAATAATATTTAATAATTTTAAATTTTAGAGGAAAAGTTTGGTGAGAGAGACCTGCAAAGAAGACAATGTACTCCTGAGAAGCAGTAGAGCTGAGCTTCAAGGAGGAAAGTGGTCTTTCCCAGGCCTCTCTCTTTTTTTTTTTTTAATTGTGTAAGAACACTTAACATGAAATCTACCATCTTCACAAAATTTTAAGTGTACAGCTTTGCATACACGATTTGGGAAACCAGAGGTTTATGTGAGAAGCCACACTTCCTGGCTTCCCTGTTATTTCTTTGTGTGGAACTGAGGCTTCACCAGAACCAAGCAGTCGGATAAGTGACTCTATAAGTGAAAACTCCAAGTCTCACTGCATGTAGAAATGTACCTTTTCTTGCTTCTCGGTATATCATTGAGCATTACGGTGTCAGAGTTTGGAAAGTAAATGTGGAAGCATTCTGTCTCCACTGAGGTACCCCTTTTCCTTCCAGCAGAAACTACTTCATCCTCATAAACATGCATGAGAGCGATGTACAGAAATGTGCGTCTAGGAGTCAACATCATTCTGGGTATAATCTTCCCGTTCCATGTTAGAACACTTACATTAATATTTTGACCAGCTTACATATTTTATTTTAGTGACAAATCACCTTTATATGCCGCCCTTCAATGCCTAGATTTTTTTGATCCAGCAACCTTTTCATACTCACTCAGCTTTAAAACTAAGAACAAAAAAGTTAGTCATCAGTTCCTCCCCTCCCTACCAGCAAATGTTGAAAACCCTGTCTTTTAAGTGCTCTCTAGGAGAGACCAAGTCAGTCTTCTCTTTGATTCTTCTCAAAGAGCTTCAACAGGGAATCTTACCTAATTTCTGGTGTTATATAAGACGATAAAGTTTTTGTGTATGTTTTATAACCATCACAACCATCTTGGGTAGACGCTATTCTCATTCTAAACTTACAGGCTTGAGAGAGCTAAGTGTTAGTTATTTCTCTTTATTCAAACAAATGAATACTGTAAGATTTGGGACCTTCAGTGACAACGCTCAAACTCTTCCCCAAAAGAAAAGAGGTGACAGATGAATTCTCAAGGTGACAGATGAATTCAACTATCACAATCCAAATAGCACTTAGTGTATTTAATATGGCATTTTTACTTCTGTTCATTGACGTGTAGACTGCAGTTCAGCTTGGTCCAAGATAGCAGTTTGTACTTCTGGCCCCACAGACAGAAAGCCTCTCCCCCTTCCTCCCCCACCCATCTCATTTTCTCCTATATACCTGTGAATGGATTTCACCCTCCTGGTCTCAGTCTGGAGTGTGAGATGATTCTTTCCCATCTTACCTCTCTTGGGATGCTACGATTTTCTTCTCATGGGTAATTATAATGAAAATTAGCATTTCTGAATTCCTTCTTAGAAGCTGGTGCTGTTCTAAGTGCTCTACACATCTTAATACCGCTAAATCTTCACAATAAGTAATCCCCTAGCCCCGTTTTACAACACGAGGAAGCTTCAGGAGCCTGGAGTCAAACAGTTACCAGCAGAAGATTCAAAACTGGGCTGTGTAATTTCAGAGTTTCCGTTCTTAACTCTGTCACTGCTGATCTGTCATACCCTCCTCTCTACTCTGTCCCTAAGACCTCTGTTCTTTTCTACCTGAAGCGTCCATATTCTCTCTTTCTGAGGGGCTATCCCTCTTCTTCCCACTTGAGGAAGTGGCTTTAAACAGTAATTGAGATATCTCATTATCTGAAGCAGAATCTGACGTTGTTGAGGATGGGAGGTAGCAGTTTGGTCAAGAGCTAGCATCTCTATCCCTCATTCTCAACCTGGTGCTCTTGGTTGGGCAGGGTCTTTACAGCAGCGTGGTCCATTCCACCCCCCACCCCTCCATTCCAACATCTTGTAGTGTATGTGAGGTATCTGGATCCTGGAATCATTCTCCACCTTCCTTTCCAAGACCTCATTCTCCCAAGAAGTAGCTGGGCAAGAGAATAGCAGAAGCGAGCATCTGTAACCAGACACTTAGCAGTGGTAGACCGCATTCTCTGACCCCTCCTGGCTCGGCTGGTTCTCTCTGCTGCTGTGGTGGAGTTTTGCATAGACATTATTGTGCTTTAGCTTCATAATAACTTTCTGTCACTAATGACCCCTCTCAGACAGGGGCAGCATGAACTTCCTTTAGCCCTAATAAAACAAACTCTCAGCCCCCTATCTGGTGGCCTCATAGTGTTTGGCCCCTTGGAAAATCCTAACACAAAGTGAAAAATGCCTTCACTTTTTCACTGCACATGTGAATATTTAATAGTCGTTTTGCACAAAAGAGAATCTACCTGTTCTTTACTTGGGGCTATACTATGCTTTAGCACTAAATTCTATTTTGTCAATTCTTAAAACTATAGAAGCTGCTGGTATTCAATGAATGATAAACATAGCATAAAATCTATTATTCAGAGAGACACAGTGCTGCATTTAGGCTTGCTATAAGTCCAACCACTGTAGCATATGCAATGAAAAGCATCTGTAGTTTATGCTGGGGCACTGTTCTCTTGTAACTAAAGTTGAGATCTCATTATTTGCAGACTTACATTCAATTAACCTTTCATTTCAAGGGTGAGAGAAATAAGATATAAAGATGCTCTACCTGCGAGTGCATATCAACACGATCGCATATGGGTAAACATGCTTGAATAAGTATGAAGTCTCTAAAATGCCTTCTGTATCAAGTAAAGATTCCTAAGCTTGTTTCTAGAGAAAATTCTGCTCTGCTGAGCTCACTATGCCATCTGGAGTTGGCAATATGCCCTAGTGGGCCTTGGTTGCAGCTTCTCTCTCCCCCATGCCTGCTGCGGATTCAGCACACACTGGCGGGCTAGTCTAGTTCCTTGACCTGTCACTGATAAGCTTCCTTCCCTTCTCTCAGTCCTTCCCGTGCTTAATTGTGAGGCTGTGCTTCTCTTGTTTTCCTGTGTTCTTCGAACACAAATAAAACCTTGATTTAAGGCAATTAGGAATATGCAGCTTTTGTTAAGAACTCATGTCTTTGTTGGAAATGGCCTGAAGGAAATAATCAGCAATAGTATACGATGTTACTGAGTGAAATAAAGTCGAAATCGAAGCCAGAAACTCATCGACAAGACTCAAATGAAAAATTGATTTGCTCAGTGTGAAGAGATAGAATTCATCTGAATGTACACCATGCTCAGAGCTAACATACAAGGTACTGTGGATATTCCACACAAATCAATCTGGAAACAGAAACCATTTTGTTTTGTTTTGTACTCTGCCCAGGATTTTGCCAACAATTCCAAGTATCAGATTGAAGCTAGAATCGTGGCAGCGTTTAAAGCATGCTTGTCCATTATCTGGCCTTCTTCCCTGCTCTTACGGAAGGGGAGAATGAGGCAGAAATGCTGAAGGTTTTCTGGCCAAGTTCGTATTAGAAGTCTCAGAGCTGGGGCGCCTGGCTCAGTAGGTTAAAGCCTCTGCCTTCAGCTTGGGTCATGATCCCAGGGTCCTGGGATGGAGCCCCGCATTGAGATCTCTGCTTGGCAGAGAGCCTGCTTCCCGCCACCCCACATCCACCTCTGCCTGCCTCTCTGCCTGCTTGTGATCTTTGTCTGTCAAATAAATAAATAAATAAAAACTTAAAAAAAAAAAAAAAGGAAGAAGCAGCAGCAGCGGAAGAAGTCTCAGAGCTATCCCTACACTTCATCTCTCTTCTCAGACTGTGTTTTGTAATATCCCATACCGACGGGCAGTGCTCAGTTCTCCACCTTTTCTGAAGCCTTTCTTATTCTCTACCTTACCTTTTGAAAAATAGCAGGACGGGAGGCCATGATCCATAACTCCTATTAGATGTTTTTTCAAATGCCGCGGGGGTTCCTGATGGCAACTGGAAGCCTGCCAGTGCAGAAAACATACACTGTGTTGGCGAGGTATCCAGATTCCGTGTGAAATCTGCTACCATTTAAAAGACATTTCCTCAACTATGCATTCCTTTCCATCAATTCCCAGGTCTCTGACTTCAAAAATGTTCTCTCAAATGCCTGCCTTAGAAAACACTGTACTATTCACAACATTTCCATTGCAGCTTCTGAACTCTGCCTCTTCAGAGGTATGCTGCCCTAGGTATGACCTTGAAGTATAACTGCCTTGTTCAATCAATAATAAGTTTCTGACCACTTGCTGTGTGTACATCTTGGTGCCAAGCACGGCAGGAGGATCTGAAGAACAAGGAAAGCTTTCAGAGCTTTCTATTTATCTTGGGCAGATAAAATTAAAACTTACAAACTAGTCAGAGAACAATTAAGAATTGAACTGTGAGAATGAACACAGCAGAATATGACTGAGAAATGTAAAAAAGACCTAAGTTTGCTTGGGTTCCTTCGAGAATATTCACAGGAAGTAAGACATAGATTGAGGCCTGAAGGAAGAATAGAATTTGGTGAGAGAGAAAAGAAGCAGGGGCATTGCCAAGGGGAGGCAAGCGTGGGCAAAGGCTCAGAGGCGGGACTAGTCACTGAGTCTAATGAGAGCCTGTAGTTCACACTGGTGAACAGGAAGGTAAGCAGGTAAAGTACGCTTGGTCATGAGGGGTATATGGACTAGGTGGTGGCATTTAAATTTGGAATAAAAAATGACCCAATAGGGACGCCTGGGTGGCTCAGTCAGTTAAGCAAGGATCTGCCTTCAGCTACCCTATTATGGTTATCCCCACCCCCACACTCCCATACACGTGTCAAAATTCACAGAACTGTACATCAGAAAGTCCATTTTACTTGATATTAATTTGTAACAGTAAGTAAGGTCAAGATTGTCTTTACCTATAAAAAAAATGGCATATCTCTTGGCTCTACATCATACAGACTAAAATCCGAACCTTTGGCATTGACTCCAGACAACTACACTTCTAAAAACAGTGGTTGCAGTGATAGAAGGGGAGCTAGCCTGTATAACCCCCTCCATCTTCCCTGCCCTGCATTCTTTAAGTGTATGCTTTGAAAGTCTTCTTCCTCCAGGTGAGGCTGGGCTGGTGGATCTGTGGCTCTGCCAGGCTGTAGCTGAGCTGGAGTCCAGGGACAGCCTGTGTTTTCTGGGTTTGTGCCACTGTCCCGGAACTTCTATTTCTTGGTTTACTGTTCCTTTTTTCCTTGGGCTTTCTAAGAAAATGCACATGAGAATAGTTGTAAGAGCTCCTGTCAGTCTGAGAAGCTTTATGTGCCACCATATTTGATTGATAATTTGGCCTTTGTACAAAATTCACAGGTAAAAATTATTTCCCTCAAAACTGAGTGTATTTCTCCATTGTCCTTCAACATTGAGTGTTGCTTTTCCTTGCCAACCCTATTCTTTCTACTTTCTAAAGGTCACTTGCTTTCTTTTCTAACATGTTCAGCATCATTTCTCATTTCTGAAATTACTCAAATACGTCACAGTAATATATCGAGTGGTAGGATTCCCATTCATTCATTCACTGTGTTAGGCAATTGCTGGATCCTTTTGATCTGAAGACTTGAGTCCTCATTCAATCCTGAAAATCTTTCTTACATTATTCCTTTGATAGCTTCTGTCTTTTGTTTCCTATCTTCTCTTTTTTGGACTTCATGCAGTCTGGTATCGGGACATGTTATTGATCCTCTAAAACTTAATCTCTTCTCCTTTTCTTTCCTCTTTGCCCATTGTCCCATGCTGGCAATTGCTGATTGTAGCCTTCCTTGTCTTGCTTGATCAACCAGTATCCCTCTGATAGTTATATATTCATTTTTTATTGGGGGTATAACAAATTACCCAAACATTGTAGCCTAAAACAACAGAAATTTATTATTTTACGGTTCTGGAGATCAGAAATCTGACATCTGTCTCACAGGACTAAAAGCAAGGTGTCAGTTCCTTCCTTTCTGGAGGCTCTGGAGGAGAATATATTTCCTTGTTTTTTTCTAACTTTCAGAGACTGCTGACATTCATTGGCTCATGACCCTTTCCTGCATCTTCAAAACCAGCAATGCTGTATCTTTCCCTCTCTCTCTCTTCCTCTCTCCTCTATTTCTTTCTCTCTCTCTCTGTATGTGTCCAAAGCCAGGGAGATTCTTTGTTTTTAAGGACTTATCTTATTGGATGAGGCCCACCTGAATGGTCCAGAATAGTTTTCCCATCTCAAGATCTGTAACCTCAATGACATTAGCAGAGTACATTTTGCCATGTAAGGTAACATAAGATTCTTGGGGATTGTGGTATGGACAGCATTGTGGGTCCTAATTCTGCCTATGACAAAATATCTACTAGAAATTAATTGGAATATGTCTGCTGATATTCTCTTCTACACTCTTTATTTCTGTTGGCATGTATACCACTCCATATTACTTCATGATTATTTCACTGTAGTTTTGGGAAGGAGAGGTAAATGGATGAACTTAATTTGACATCTTGAATCAGAAGTCTTTCCCCAGGATTTTTAAATGTTCATTATTATTTTAAAATCACTGTTGGGTTGCCTGGGTAGCTCAGTTGGTTAGGCACCTAACTTGGTTTTCAGCTCAGGTTATGATCTCAGGGTCATGAAATTGAGCCCCACGGCCTTATGTCAGGCTCACACGGGGTGTGAAGCCTACTTCAGATTCTCTTTCTCCCTTTGCCCTTCTCACTGCTCTCTCCTGGCCCATGCTCACTTTCTCTTAAAAACAAAAACAAAAACACACAAAAAAACACTGTCATATGGGCTCTTGCATATAAGGACAATAAAATGAAATATTTAAAAAATTTTCGGAATGTATTTCGTATTTTCAAAAGTACCGATCATTTGCATTATCCTTATGATTCTTCTCTGAATTTAAACTTTAGTATAAATGGAATTACTTTACTTAAGCTATTTAATTATGATTAATACTGTCCCTTCAGCCTGAGTCTTATCAAGTCTTCTTGTATATCTTTAGCATTGTAAAGTATTCTGTACATCTCTGAATGCTGACACACTGTGTGTGTGTGTGTGTGTGTATGCATGCGTGTGTTAAGTCTGTGTATATTTCTAGGGGAAGTCATATTAAAGTGGTCCCAATTATTTTGTTAGAGATATAAAAATTTCTTACAAAATAACTTTTGCATTTAGGATGAAACAGATTTTGTCATAAAATATTTAGCCCAGCCATATAGTTTAACATTTACATTTTTAAGTTCTTATTACACTTTAAATTTCTTTTTAGAGGGAGGAGTCAAGATGGCGAGAAGTAGCAGGCTGAGACTACTTCAGCTAGCCGGAGATCAGCTAGATAGCTTATCTAAAGATTGCAAACACCTGAAAATCCATCGGCAGATCGAAGACAAGAAGAACAGCAATTCTGGAAACAGAAAAACAATCACTTTCTGAAAGGTAGGACCGGCGGAGAAGTGAATCCAAAGCGACGGGAAGATAGACCCCGGGGGGAGGGGCCGGCTCCCGGCAAGCGGCGGAGCAACCGCGCACAAAATCAGGACTTTTAAAAGTCTGTTCCGCTGAGGGACATCGCTCCAGAGGCTAAACCGGAGCGAAGCCCACACGGGGTCAGTGTGGCCTCAGGTCCCGCAGGGTCACAGAAGGATCGGGGGTGTCTGAGTGTCGCAGAGCTTGCGGGTATTGGAACGGGAAAGCCGGCTACAGAGACAGAGCCGACAGTAAGCTCGCAGCTCCGTGTTACCTTGAACCGGTCGCAGGCTCGGTGAGCTCGGAGCGCGGCCGGAGGTCAGGCAGACGGGAGTAACTGGGCGCTGTTCTCTGAGGGCGCACTGAGGAGTGCGGCCCTGGGCTCTAGGCTCCTCCGGGCTGGAGACCAGGAGGCCGCCATTTGTATTCCCGTCCTCCGGAAGTCTACGGAAAGCGCTCAGGGAACAAAAGCTCCTGAAAGCAAACCCGAGCAGATTACTCACACCGGCCCCTGGTAAGGGCGGTGTAATTCCGCCTGGGGCAAAGACACTTGAGAATCACTACACCAGGCCCCTCCTCCAGAAGATCAACAAGAAATCCAGCTGAGACTAAGTTCACATACCAAGGAGTGCGGTTTCAATACCAAGGAGAGCAGCAGAATTCCAGAGGAGGAGAAAGCCAAGCACGGAGCTCATGGCTTTTTCCCTGTGATTTTTTTTAGTATTGCAGTTAATTTAATTTTTTTCTTTTTCATTTTTTTTTTCTCGCCTTCTGGTAAAATTTTTTTAACTGTTACCTTTTTCTTTTTTAACGATTTTTTACTAGTTTATCTAATATATATATTTTTTCTTTTCTACATTTTTCTTAGGTGTTTTCTTTTTTTTTAATTTTTTCTTTTCTTTGTTTTTCTTTTTTCTTTTTTTTTCTTTCTTCCTTTTTGAACCTCTTTTTATCCCCTTTCTCCCCCCTCACGATTTAGGATATGTTCTAATTTGGTTAAAGCATATTTTCCTGGGGTTGTTGCCACACTTTTAGTATTTTACTTGCCCCTTCAATACTCTTATCTGGACAAAATGACAAGATGGAAAAATTCAACACAAAAAAAAGAACAAGAGGCAGTACTGAAGGCTAGGGACCTAATCAATACAGACATTGGTAATATATCAGATCTAGAGTTCAGAATGGTAATTCTCAAGGTTCTAGCCGGGCTCGAAAAAGGCATGGAAGATATTAGAGAAACCCTCTCGAGAGATATAAAAGCCCTTTCTGGAGAAATAAAAGAACTAAAATCTAACCAAGTTGAAATCAAAAAAACTATTAATGAGGTGCAATCAAAAATGGAGGCTCTCACTGCTAGGATAAATGAGGCAGAAGAAAGAATTAGTGATATAGAAGACCAAATGACAGAGAATAAAGAAGCTGAGGAAAAGAGGGACAAACAGCTACTGGACCAGGAGGGGAGAATTCGAGAGATAAGTGACACCATAAGACGAAAAAACATTAGAATAATTGGGATTCCAGAAGAAGAAGAAGGAGAGAGGGGAGCAGAAGGTATACTGGAGAGAATTATTGGGGAGAATTTCCCCAATATGGCAAAGGGAACGAGCATCAAAATTCAGGAGGTTTAGAGACTGCCCCTCAAAATCAATAAGAATAGGCCCACACCCCGTCACCTAATAGTAAAATTTACAAGTCTCAGTGACAAAGAGAAAATCCTGAAAGCAGCCCGGGAAAAGAAGTCTGTAATATACAATGGTAAAAATATTAGATTGGCAGCTGACTTATCCACAGAGACCTGGCACGCCAGAAAGAGCTGGCATGATATTTTCAGAGCACTAAACGAGAAAAACATGCAGCCAAGAATACTATATCCAGCTAGGCTATCATTGAAAATAGAAGGAGAGATTAAAAGCTTCCAGGACAAACAAAAACTGAAAGAATTTTCAAATACCAAACCAGCTCTACAGGAAATATTGAAAGGGGTCCTCTAAGCAAAGAGAGAGCCTACAAGTTGTAGATCAGAAAGGAACAGAGACCATATACAGTAACAGTCACCTGACAGGCAATACAATGGCACTAAATTCATATCTCTCAATAGTTACCCTGAATGTTAATGGGCTAAATGCCCCTGTCAAAAGACACAGGGTATCAGAATGGATAAAAAAACAAAACCCATCTATATGTTGCCTCCAAGAAACTCATTTTAAGCCCGAAGACACCTCCAGATTTAAAGTGAGGGTGTGGAAAAGAATTTACCATGCTAATGGACATCAGAAGAAAGCAGGAGTGGCAATCCTTATATCAGATCAATTTGATTTTAAGCCAAAGACTATAATAAGAGATGAGGAAGGACACTATATCATACTCAAAGGGTCTGTCCAACAAGAAGATTTAACAATTTTAAATATCTATGCCCCCAATGTGGGAGCAGCCAACTATATAAACCAATTAATAACAAAATCAAAGAAACACATCAACAATAATACAATAATAGTAGGGGACTTTAACACTCCCCTCACTGAAATGGACAGATCATCCAAGCAAAAGATCAGCAAGGAAATAAAGGCCTTAAACGACACACTGGACCAGATGGACATCACAGATATATTCAGAACATTTCATCCCAAAGCAACAGAATACACATTCTTCTCTAGTGCACATGGAACATTCTCCAGAATAGATCACATCCTCGGTCCTAAATCAGGACTCAACCGGTATCAAAAGATTGGGATCATTCCCTGCATATTTTCAGACCACAATGCTCTAAAGCTAGAACTCAACCACAAAAGGAAGTTTGGAAAGAACCCAAATACATGGAGACTGAACAGCATCCTTCTAAAGAATGAATGGGTCAACCGGGAAATTAAAGAAGAATTGAAAAAAATCATGGAAACAAATGATAATAAAAATACAACGGTTCAAAATCTCTGGGACACAACAAAGGCAGTCCTGAGAGGAAAATATATAGCAGTACAAGCCTTTCTCAAGAAACAAGAAAGGTCTCAGGTACACAACCTAACCCTACACCTAAAGGAGCTGGAGAAAGAACAAGAAAGAAACCCAAGCCCAGCAGGAGGAGAGAAATCATAAAGATCAGAGCAGAAATCAATGAAATAGAAACCAAAAAAACAATAGAACAAATCAACGAAACTAGGAGCTGGTTCTTTGAAAGAATTAATAAAATTGATAACCCCCTGGCCCGACTTAACAAAAAGAAAAGAGAAAGGACCCAAATAAATAAAATCATGAATGAAAGAGGAGAGATCACAACTAACACCAAAGAAATACAAACTATTATAAGAACATACTATGAGCAACTCTACGGCAATAAATTTGACAATCTGGAAGAAATGGATGCATTCCTAGAAACATATAAACTACCACACCTGAACCAGGAAGAAATAGAAAGCCTGAACAGACCCATAACCAGTAAGGAGATTGAAACAGTCATTAAAAATCTCCAAACAAACAAAAGCCCAGGGCCAGACGGCTTCCCGGGGGAATTCTACCAAACATTTAAAGAAGAACTAATTCCTATTCTCCTGAAACTGTTCCAAAAAATAGAAATGGAAGGAAAACTTCCAAACTCATTTTATGAGGCCAGCATCACCTTGATCCCAAAACCAGACAAGGATCCCACCAAAAAAGAGAGCTATAGACCAATATCCTTGATGTACTCAACAAAATACTAGCCAATAGGATTCAACAGTAGATTAAAAGGATTATTCACCACGACCAAGTGGGATTTATTCCAGGGCTGCAAGGTTGGTTCAACATCCGCAAATCAGTCAATGTGATACAACACATCAATAAAAGAAAGAACAAGAACCATATGATACTCTCAATAGATGCTGAAAAAACATTTGACAAAGTACAGCATCCCTTCGTGATCAAAACTCTTCAAAGTGTAGGGATAGAGGGCACATACCTCAATATCATCAAAGCCATCTATGAAAAACCCACCGCAAATATCATTCTCAATGGAGAAAAACTGAAAGCTTTTCCGCTAAGGTCAGGAACACGGCAGGGATGTCCATTATCACCACTGCTATTCAACATAGTACTAGAGGTCCTAGCCTCAGCAATCAGACAACAAAAGGAAATTAAAGGCATCCAAATCAGCAAAGAAGTAGTCAAATTATCACTCTTCGCAGATGATATGATACTATATGTGGAAAACCCAAAAAACTCCACTCCAAAACTGCTAGAACTTATACAGGAATTCAGTAAAGTGTCAGGATATAAAATCAATGCACAGAAATCAGTTGCATTTCTCTACACCAATAGCAAGACAGAAGAAAGAGAAATTAAGGAGTCAATCCCATTTACAATTGCATCCAAAACCATAAGATACCTAGGAATAAACCTAACCAAAGAGACACAGAATCTATACTCAGAAAACTATAAAGTACTCATGAAAGAAATTGAGGAAGACACAAAGAAATGGAAAAATGTTCCATGCTCCTGGATTGGAAGAATAAATATTGTGAAAATGTCTATGCTACCTAAAGCAATCTACACATTTAATGCAATTCCTATCAGAGTACCATCCATCTTTTTCAAAGAAATGGAACAAATAATGCTAAAATTTATATGGAACCAGAAAAGACCTCGAATAGCCAAAGGGATATTGAAAAAGAAAGCCAACGTTGGTGGCATCACAATTCCGGACTTCAAGCTCTATTACAAAGCTGTCATCATCAAGACAGCATGGTACTGGCACAAAAACAGACACATAGATCAATGGAACAGAATAGAGAGCCCAGAAATAGACCCTCAACTCTATGGTCAACTAATCTTCAACAAAGCAGGAAAGAATGTCCAATGGAAAAAAGACAGCCTCTTCAATAAATGGTGCTGGGAAAATTGGACAGCCACATGCAGAAAAATGAAATTGGACCATTTCCTTACACCACACACAAAAATAGACTCAAAATGGATGAAGGACCTCAATGTGTGAAAGGAATCCATCAAAATCCTTGAGGAGAACACAGGCAGCAACCTCTTCAACCTCTGCCGCAGCAACATCTTCCTAGGAACAACGCAAAAGGCAAGGGAAGCAAGGGCAAAAATGAACTATTGGGATTTCATCAAGATCAAAAGCTTTTGCACAGCAAAGGAAACAGTTCACAAAATCAAAAGACAACTGACAGAATGGGAGAAGATATTTGCAAACAACATATCAGATAAAGGACTAGTGTCCAGAATCTATAAACAACTTAGCAAACTCAACACCCAGAGAACAAATAATCCAATCAAGAAATGGGCAGAGGACATGAGCAGACATTTCTGCAAAGAAGACATCCAGATGGCCTACAGACACATGAAAAAGTGCTCCATATCACTCGGCATCAGGGAAATACAAATCAAAACCACAATGAGATATCACCTCACACCAGTCAGAATGGCTAAAATCAACAAGTCAGGAAATGACAGATGCTGGCGAGAATGCGGAGAAAGGGGAACCCTCCTACACTGTTGGTGGGAATGCAAGCTGGTGCAGCCACTCTGGAAAACAGCATGGAGGTTCCTCAAAATGTTGAAAATAGAACTGCCCTATGACCCAGCAATCGCACTATTGGGTATTTACCTTAAAGATACAAATGTAGTGATCCAACGGGGCACGTGCACCCGAATGTTTATAGCAGCAATGTCCACAATAGCCAAACTATGGAAAGAACCTGGATGTCCATCAACAGATGAATGGATCAAGAAGAAGTGGTATATATACACAATGGAATACTATGCAGCCATCAAAATAAATGAAATCTTGCCATTTGCAACAACATGGATGGAACTACTGCGTATCATGCTTAGCGAAATAAGTCAAGCAGAGAAAGACAACTATCATATGATCTCCCTGATATGAGGAAGTGGTGATGCAACATGGGGGCTTAAGTGGGTAGGAGAAGAATCAATGAAACAAGATGGGATTGGGAGGGAGACAAACCATAAGTGACTCTTAATCTCACAGAACAAACTGAGGGTTGCTGGGGGGAGGGGGTTTGGGAGAAGGGGGTAGGATTATGGACATTGGGGAGGGTATGTGCTTGGGTGAATGCTGTTAAGTGTGTAAACCTGGTGATTCACAGACCTGTACCCCTGGGGATAAAAATATATGTTTATAAAAAATAAAAAATTAATAAAAAAGAATTTCTTTTTAGAAATGATGCATTTTCTCTAGTTCACTAAAACTTCAAAGTACCCTACTATTCTCACCAGAAACAATTACTTTCACAACTGTATTCCATAGAATCCTATACTCCTGTGAGATACTGAGCTCTTAGGAAAAAGTGTTCTGTGGGCAAATAATTTGGGAAAATGACTTACTCTACTATACTGTCGCCCCTCCATATTTACAAAGTATATTAAGAGAAATTATACATCAAAGCAAACATTTTAAAAAAAGTTTAATCAGCCAAACATACTTTAAATATATTTGATCATATTTTTTAATTTTAATTTTTTTTTAAGATTTTACTTATTTTATTTGACAGAGATCACAAGTAGGCAGAGAGGCAGGCAGAGAGAGAGGGAGGAGGAAGCAGTCTCCCTGCTGAGCAGAAAGCCCAACGCGGGGCCTAATCCCAGGACCCTGGGATCATGACCCGAGCCGAAGGCAGAGGCTTTAACCCACTGAGCCACCCAGGCGCCCCTTAATTTTAATTTTTTAAATTTCTATTTTTTATTTTTTAATTTTTTAAAATTTTTTTAAGATTTTATTTATTTATTTGACAGATAGAGATTACAAGTAGGCAGAGCGGCAGGCAGAGAGAGAGGAAGAAGCAGGTTCCCTGCCAAGCAGAGAGCCCCATGTGGGGCTTGATCCCAGGACTCCGAGATCATGACCTGAGTTGAAGGCAGAGGCTTTAACCCACTGAACCACCCAGGCGCCCCTTAAATTTACATTTTTTTAAATTTAATTTAAAATTTTTTAAAATTTTAATCCTCTAACAACTCTGGTGAGACTATATATCTCAGAAACATAGTTTTTTTTTCTTTTTTTTACAATTTTTTAAAATTTTAATTTCAGTGCAGTTTAATACAGTGTAACATTAGTTTCAGGTGTATATAATACAGTGATTCAACAATTTCCATATATTAGTTAGTGCTCATCAAAGTAAGCGTATGCTTAATCCCCTTTATCTAATTTCACTCATCCTTCCCTGCTGACCTCCCCTCTGGTAACCATGCTTATTCTCTATAGTTAAGAGTTTTTCTAGGTTTGTTTCCTTGTTTTCCTTTGTTTTGTTTCTTAAATTCCACTTATGAGTAAACTCATTATGTATTTGCCTTTCTCTGACCAACTTATTTTACTTAGTATGATACTCTTTAGATCTATCCATATTGTAAATGGCAAGATTTTATGATTTTATTCTTTTTTAAGGCTGAATAATATTTCGTTGTGTGTGGATATGTGTGTACACATATATATTGTATCTACTTTATCCATTCATCTGTCAGCTCACATGGCTGCTTCCATAATTTAGCTATGTAAATAATGCGCAGTACATATGTCCTTTTGAATTAGTGTTTTTTAATTCTTTGGGTAAATACCCAATGGTGATTACTGGATCATGAGGTGGTTCTGTTTTTTAATTCTCTGAGGAACTTGCATACTGTTTTCTATAGTGGCTGCACCAGTTTGCATTCCCATCAACAGAGCAAAGTGTTCTGTTTTCTTCACACCCTCACCAACTTTTGTTATTTCTTTGTTTTTATTTTAGCTATTCTGACAGGTAAAAAGTAATATCACATTATGGTTTGATTTGTATTTCCCTGATGGTAAGTAATGCTGAGCATCTTTTCATGCATCTGTTGGCCACCTGTATGCCTTCTTTGGAGAAATAAACTGTTCATCCCTTCTGCCCATCTTTTAATGGGAGTGTGTGTGTGTGTATGTGTGTGTGTGTGTTGCATTATATTTATCAGATATGTCTTTTATAAATGATATTTAATATCTTCTCCATTTCAGTAGGTTGTCTTTTAGTTTTGTTAATCCTTCCTTTGCTATACGGAAGTCTTTTGTTTTGATGTAATCCCAATAATTTATTTCTGCTTTTGTTTCCTTTGCCTCAGGAGACATAACTAGAAAGGTGTGCTATGGCCAATGTTAAAGAGGTTACTGCCTATGTTGTTCTCCAGGATTTTTATGGTTTCAGGTCTCACATTTGAGTCCTTCATCCATTTTGTATATGGTATAAGAAAGTGGTGCCGTCCAGTTTTCCCAACACCAACACAAGTTTTGTGCTAAATAATTTGACTTTATCACGTATGAACAAAATTTGGAGAATGATAACTGGGACACGGTTTTATAATTGGAAAGGAACTAGAACCTGTGCCTTGAGGCATGGGATTAGGTCCTTTGTTGTTTTATCCCTGGTTCTTCCACTAGCAGATACTCATGAAATGACATCTATTTCCAGAGCTACCACCTGAAAGGCCTGCATGGACAGATTTTCCAGAATTACTCTGTGGCCAACAGCACATTTTTCCCTCTCGATCGTACTTTTCTCTTCAAAGGAATGTTGGTGCAGCACTGACATGTAAGAAAAAGTAGAAGAATGTGATAGGACACAAAATACTTTCTTTAGTTTGACTCTCATCTGTAGACACCACTTCATTTAGCTCAGTGAGAGCACCAGCCATCCATCTACCAGGCAGTATTTTGAATTTATTAGGTATTTATTTGTACCTTGTTTTTTCAGAAAATTCTTCAGAATATTTTTTAAAAATACATGAATTATAAGATGTTAATATGAATATTATATTGTGACCTACATTTTTACTATAATTGGGCCACAGTTTAGTGTGCTCAGAAACCTACTGCAAACAAGGAATTCTTGTCACTTAATAATCACAATATCCACTGGATAAAAATAAATCAGTTGCTTAAGAGAATTACATTTTATTCATTAAACCAGAGTCAGGCAGAATTTTATGTTGGGGGGCTTAGTAAGGAGAACATTTTCTGATTTAGTAAACAGCATTGTCACAGTTCAACAAATTTCTTATGGAGCTTTCTTTTAACAGTATCAATAAAATCTGATATTATCATACCTAAATATAATTTAGTAATGGCAATTCTTGTGTATGTGTGTAGGGAGAGGTATAGTTGTAATTCAGTGCTAATTAGATGTCTAGCTTTTGGCTGACCTTGAAAAGGGTTGAATTCCCAGCATCCAACCCATTGCCCTAAATGTAGCAGGTGCCAACAACTCTTTGTTGAAGGTGATAACTACGTATTAATGAATGTACAGAACAGTTCTGCTTTTATAGAGCTCAGGTTAGTATCTACATCAAATCTGCTGCCTTCCTCCTTTACCCATGGGAATGGGATGGAATGATGTTTACTAGCCAAGGCACAGTGTGAAAGATTGTTCAATTCCGGCCAGTCTATAATTTCATAATCTCAATCCCAAAAGCACAAAGTTGATTTTACAAATATTTCTTTAAAATGACTATAGATTTATCCAATATATGTAATATTCCAGTAGGGTAGGAATGTAATTACCAATGAAGAAACTGAGATTCATGATGGTTGAGCATACTGACCCAGTTCATTGAGCTAGCAAGTAGCAGAGCTGGGACTTGAACCCAGATCTGTCTGACTTCACATTTTGTGCTCTTAATGTGCTCAGTAATGTGCTAAGAGAGATCCTGTAGGGATTGAACTATATACTTTTTCTCTCAAAGAAAGAGAAGAAAAGGGCACTGCAGACAGAAGGAGCCTTAACAACTTCACAGACAATAATCTTGGAGATTCAAATATTTTAAATCTGCTTTGATGCCCCAGGGTCTTAAACCTTATCTCTGCTGTCTTGTGAGCTGCCCTTTCTCAATGCCAGACTTTGTGTCATGCTTCAAGGACAGCATGTCTGATGTACCTTTTGAATTTCAGGGACACTGACTTTCACAGGAGGACCTACATCCTTTCATTTATTTTGTGTGCTCTCAGGTGGTATTTAAGTTGACAGCCAGGTCCTCAGTCTTCTTCTCAAGGGATTATAGGTGTTGAACTACTTTCATCTTTCTCTGTCGGTGTATTTTTTTTTAAGTGATAAAGGATCAAGATGGCTCTCCATCCTTCTCTCTATCCTGTAGTCCCCTGGCATTCTCAGAAAAATGCTAGTTGGAAAATCACACTTCTACAGTGGTGAGCAGATAATTGAAATTCAAAGCAGAGGGGAGAAAAATCAGTTCTGAAGGCCTATTTTGCTGCAAATTCTTTATTAGGATTTTGGCTCTAGATCTGCACTAATCAAGATGGGGAGAATTCAAAAAGAGGAACAGGATTCCCTATAAAGTTCTGAATTGAAATAATTACATCCTGAATCTGTATATCTGAGATGGCCTGCTTACCTTGCACCTTGTACACATCCCTCTGGTTTCCTGTTCTTTAGATGGTCTTTTTTGATGTCAAGCCCTCCTGAGAAGCATCTTTAGCAAACACCCTTTGAGGATTAGATATACAATGTTAACATTAATTTGAAAGCTTATAAAATGTCCTTTTTTTAAAAAAAATTATTCCAAGCAGGCTGAGAACCCATCATCCCTGTCATAGCTGTTTCGTATGAGATTTCCTCAGGCATACATATTAACAGGTTGTATTTGACAATGAAGACAAACTACCCTTTTTGTGTGTTGGAAATCTGGCTTTAAATATATATGTATTTAAATATATATATACATATATATATATACACATAAATATATATATATATACATAAATATATATATACATATATATTTAAAGCCGCATATATATATGTGTGTGTGTGTGTGTTCTTTCTGACAAGCATAAGACTGGCATTAGCCGGAAAAAAAAGGTCTAATTTTCTGAGTCACTGAATACAGTAGACATACAATGGAGCCCAAACTCACAATGTTATAAGACTTTGAAGAATATGAAAGGTAAAAAAAACTGCTAATTTTCTTTGTATCTGTTTATGATGACCCTGGGACAGTAAAAGAATCTTTAGAGGAAAGAGAATGGAAAAAAGAGGTCTACAGTATAAATTGGTAAGTTTGTGAAGCCTATGAGGTATAAGTCAATTATTGGTTCCTACTTTCTGAGTTTTAATTTTTGTTTGGGGTTTGGTTTGGTTTGGGTTTTTTGGCTACAATTAAACTTAATAAAGATAATGATAAATGACAGGTAATAGAAGCAGCTTTCAATAGAAGGAAAAAATGTTGTGTCATCCAGCTCAGAAAAAAAAAGCTAATATGGAATAATAATGCATTGGTACATGTAAAGCAATATATAATGGAAAGGCATGAATATACAAAAAGGCTGCCATTTGTGTTACTTTATAAGCTACATTTCTGAAGTTAGGAGTCAAGAATCTGATGGTGAGATTGCTAAAATTCGTTGAAGTCACTCAGAAGGTGCTGAGGCAGTAAGGACATTTTAATTGCACAATGTGTAACATTCAATCTAAAAAATTATTGGTAATACCAAAGAACAGTACAAAGGGAAAGACCAGATAATAGAAACAGAAATAAATTCAGATAATGTAGTTATTAAAGTTACTAGACACAGACTTTGAGAATAACTGTGGTTAACATGTTAAAATAAAATAGTAAGTTGAAATAATTCACCAGAAAACTAGAATATAGAGAGCACAATAAATTAGAAAATCTAAAAACTTAAAAATAAATTGGCTGGATTTTAAGAATCAATGCATGCACTTATCACAGTTAAAAAAAAAGAATTAGTGAGCTTGAAGGCAGAAAACATTTGGACTGACACAAAGAAAGTAAAATAATGGAAAATATATAAAAGAGAATAAAAGATATATGGAACACTGTGAAAAGGTCTTTAGAAAAAGGTTATACAGGTAGTTGGAGTTTCAGAAGCGAGGTAGAAAGAGTTTTAGGGAAGAAGCTTTGAAGACACAGTGGATCAGATTTCTTCAAAATAGACAGAAGTCTAGTAGTTAAATTGTTAAACTCCCTTCGAGTTAGGCCAATGAGTCAGAAAGAGTTAGGAACACTAAGCAAAATAAATAAAAAGAAAATCCTACTTAGGATTAGATACATTATGGTAAAAATGTTTTAAAAAATTTTAAAAGATAAAATCTTATAAACCACCAGATAAAAACAAACAAGATCAAAAACAGGACTGCTGATAACAGAAGAAATGGAAGCCAGTAGACAACAGAATGTCACCCTCAACATGCTGAAAGATCAATGTCAACCTAAAGGGCTACACTCTGTGAAACTATCCTTTTAAAAAATAAGGCAATCAAAATACGAGAAAAATTAAAGAAACACCAAAGGAGATTTTTTTTTTCAGTAGAAAGAAGAAAATCTTACATCGAAAAGTAGAATTACAGGGAAAAAGAAAATACTAGATAGTATAAATATGTAGATAAGTATAATAAATCATTTACTTTCTAAAGAGTAATGATAAGCCTCACAGAGTGAAAACTATATGCAGAATGAAAACACATGGCAACAATAACATAAAGATTAGAGGGAAATAAATGCAGCTTAAAGGTTGAAGTTTCAATCATTACCATCTAATTTATATTCCAGGCTAATAAATTAAGGATGACTGTTATAAGCTCCAGGATAACCTGAGAAAATCACCAGAGAACATACAAACTAAAAAAATAAAAATAAAAGTAAAATTGGATCAAATAGAATAACAAAAAATATTTGAAAACCACCGGTTGCAGCCACAGTGGAGTAACTGGTATCAGACGCATCCTTCTACCATAAACTACCATTATATCTATACAATAATATATAACTATTTCAGGCAAAGGATGGCAACCAACATGGGGCTAAGAATTATGAAAGTTAGAAAGCACAGTATTAGCTCATATTCACCCAAGATTTCTTCCCCAAAATATTTTTGAATATGGACAAAAAAAAAAATAGAGGCCAAGCAGAATGGTGGTATCACTGGGTAGAAGAAAAATAAATCTAATTTGGGGATGTTGAAGTAGGTGGTGTTTGGGGGACAGAGTAATACAGAGGAAGGGTCCATTGAGAAGAAGCCCCAAAATTTTCCATAAAAATATTCCTAGGGCCCTATTCTCTTCTAAGCTATGGATTTGCAAGGTCAACAATCGAACTGGCACTTCACAAAACAGTTTATCCAAACAGCCAATATGCATATTATATATTCTCAATCTCATTTGTCATCTGAAAAATGTAAATTAAAATCAGAGCAAAATATACACATCCATACCAGGCTGTCTATAATTAAAAAGACTGATAAGATGAAGTATTGGCGAGGAATTAGAGAACCTGTTACTCTTAGGCACTGCTGGTAGATGCATAAATTGGCTCAACCATTTAGAAAACTTAAATGACATTATAATCCCCATAAGAAATGTCAAAGAATGTTCATACAAGTATTTTCTGTAATAACCCAAACTGGAAACAACCCAAAACATCCATCAATAATGGTATGGATACATAAGTTATAGTTTAATCATGCTAAGGGATAACATTCAACAGTATATGGTTATAGAAGTCAGATTCCAAGTCTGCTTGGAATTTTATTTAAATGGAAGCATGGAACATGTGTTCTCTATGCCCAGCATCAGTAACATGAAGATGCATCCATATTGTTGCATATAGAAATACTACATTTTTTCCTCATTCCTGACAAATGCATATTTTTATTTCTATTAAATATTCTATTTTTATTTACTTCCATTTGTTCTACATTTCTATATGTGTGTGCGTATCTATGTATAAAGTATATAAATGATGTATATGTACTTACATATAAAAATATACAACTATAGATTTTGTGCTGTGTTGTTGTATGTATATAATGGGCATATAACAAAATGTGTGCATGGCTGCACAACTAGGGACGCTCACGGCTCTCAACAAGTGGCCCATTTTCTTTCAAAATGTCTGCTGTTCACAGAATTCTCTGCGAGCTCAGCTTGAAGGATGATCACGCCCCCAAGTACACACAGGTCAAAGTATACACTAATTTGGACGCTGAGTGTGATGCTCTGACACTGAAACAGCCATCAAGAGCAAAGATGTGGATGAGCTCATTATTTTCAATATCTGACCAACCAGAGAAATGAACTGAGACAGGATATTGCCTTCACCTACCAGAGAAGGACCAACAAGGAGCTTTATCAGTACTGAAGTCAGCCTTGTCTGGCCACCTGGAGACAGTGAGTTGGGGCTTACTGAAAACATCTGTTCAGTATAATGCTTATCAATGCAAAGCCTCCATGAGGCTGGGGACTGATGAGGACTCCCTCACTGAAACCATATGCTCAAAGACCAACCAAGAGCTTCAGGAAATTAACAGAGTCTACAATGAAATATACAAGACTAATATGGAGAAGGACATCATTTCTGACATATCTGATGACTTCTGCTAGCTGATGGTTGTCCTCGCAAAGCATAAAAGAGCAGAAGATGGCTCTGTCATTGATTATGAACTGATTGACCAAGATGCCTGGGATCTCCACGATGCTGGGGTGAAGAGGAAAAGAACTGATGTACCCAAGTGGATCAGCATTGTGACCGAGCAGACTGTCACCTCCAGAAAGAATTTGGCAGGTGTTTAAGTTTTTAACAGCTACAGCCCTTATGACATGCTGGAAAGCCTCAAGAAGGAGGTCAAAGGAGACCTGGAAGATGCTTTCCTGAACCAGTCCAGTGCATTCAGAACAAGCCCCTGTATTTTGCTGATAATTCCATGAAAGGCAAGGAGACCTGCAATAAAGTCTTGATTAGAATCATGGTCTCTTGCAGGGAAGTGGACATGTTAAAAATTAGGTGTCGATTCAAGAGTGAGTATGACAAGTCCCTGAACTACCATACCCAGCAAGACACTAAGGGCGACTACTAGAAAGTGCTGCTTATACCTGCCTGGTGGGGATGACTGAGGCCCACAATGGCATGAGCATCCAGGAGGGGTGCTCCTTTGTTTTCAGCTAACAGTTCTAGAAAATAGCCTGTGACTAACATCCCCTTGTGCCCATCCCTGTGGGGATGATGTTCTTACTACCCCCCTCCCCATCTTTATTTCAGTTGTCTAAGCATTGCCTGCTTCTCACATTTAGTGTTTCCTTTGAGCCAAAGAAAGGAATAGCCCAAGGAGTTGGAAATGCATTCTGTGATGTGAAACACTTGGCCTCTTGTGTACCGTGTCATAAACAGATGGATAAACCGAATTTTTACTTTATAAGAAAATAAAAGTAAAATATGCATGCATGTATGTATATATGTCGCTCTCGCCAGCAAGAATGACCAGGAGACATCAGCGAAGCAAGCTTTATTTCTGTGTAGCTGTTGGGATCTCTCTCTCCCCCGCCGTGCATGTCTATATATACCAAGGTTGCACAACCAATCACTCGCAGCCACATAGATACAAAATCCTAAGTTCCACCTACTGGCTCGCATCCAGCCGCCATCTTAATGGCGTGTTTACTTTCGGGCACCGAAAAAGTCGGGCGGTGCCCGCACCACCCCCCCCCCCCCCCCCCCGCGGGCCCAGCTGGAGCAGCTCTGCACTATCGCCACCCGGGGGCGGCGATGGCTTGAGGCAGGGCGGCCGAGGCAACGAGCCGGCACAGCGGAGCCCAGAAGCATCACCGCGCATGCGCTACAAGCCGCTCGGGCACCGACATATATATATGATATATAATAAAATGCATACAGATATAAGATGTATGTAATAAACAGTTATTTTAAAATGTTATTATGTTAATATCCTGAGGTTCACATTAAATAAAATACTAGATTAGAAGAGTATGACTGGGGGCGCCTGGGTGGCTCAGTGGGTTAAAGTCTCTGCCTTCGGCTCAGGTCATGACCCCAGGGTCCTGGGATGGAGCCCCACATTGGGCTATCTGCTCAGCAGGGAGCCTGCTTCCTCCTCCCTCTCTGCCTGCCTCCCAGCCTACTTGTGATCTCTCTGTCAGATAAATAAATAAATTAATTAATTAAAAAAAAGAGAAGAGTATGACTGACCAGCTAAGAGTTAATTACATGGCATGAAAAGGCAAATGAATCAATGAATCTGTCTGGGCTTGTTTTCAGGCAAACAATGCAGGGACCAAGGGCAGGCAGCCCCAAGATGGGCCATTCTGGCATGAACATTACATCGAGTGAGCACTGGGTGTTATATGCAACTAATGAATCATTGAACACTATAACAAAACATGATGTACTATATGCTGGCTAACTGAACATAATAAAAAAAAATAATCAAAACCCAGCAGATGCAGGAAAAGCTCTCCTCCTGATCCACTGCCTAAATTTACATTGTTAAGGAGAGCTATTACAAATTCTGCTTTACCTAAGAAACTTATCTGCATAATAGGGCAAACTTTGTTTTTGTAAAACATCTTTTCACCTTCCTGCTAATGGCTTCCTCCCCTTTGTGTCTTCAGAATCTCTCCCTCCCCTTAGCTCACACAAGTTTCATGCTGCTGCCTCATTTTCTTTGGAATTTCATGTCTATGTGGATTCCTCCTATGTATGCTATTAAATTTTATTTTCTCTTATTAATCTGTCTCATGTCAATTTGATTCTAAGTGTAAGGGCCTATTCAGCCAGAGCGGCCCCAACCCGGTAGAAGTGCAATTTTGTTGTTTATGCAGTAAAACTTAAATTGACCTTGCCCCCTCCAGGGGAACATACTTACAAGCAAGTCCGAGAAACCAGTTCTAGGTAACCACTCAAATACAAGGGTAGGTTAGGTCAAGTGGAGATAAAGGCCTAAATACAAGGGTGGGTCAGGTCAGGTGGAGACATTCAATCAAGTGGGGGTGCATACTGTCTCCTAGCTACCAAGGTGATAGGCTAGTTTACATAGCTACTGTGGGGTGAATTGTAATTCAATTAGCCACCTGTGTGTGGCCAGGGCCAACCACAAGGCTTTTGCTATATAAAAGTTAGTCTGGAAAGCAGGGAGGCATGCACTCTCTTTAAGAGGTGTGGCCCCAGCCATTCGGTTTGATTCTTGATGCTTGGCACCAAATAAAGCTTTGCTTGACCTTCACTTTGTATTAGCCTTGCTCCTTTAATCACGGACCCATTATTGGGGGCCACAACATGGGGACCCAACACTAAGTCCAGCTAGAATGACCATAGGACAGAGGAAGATCTTTCTCCCCAACAACATTTCACTGATTGCTAAAAACCATCATGATTCCCTTCTTTTGCAGTAATAATAATGATATTCTAATAGACATTTCCTTTTTGTTGTATCCATGGTCAAAGGAACGAGACTGATATAAAGTGAAGGTCAAGCAAAGCTTTATTTCGCACCAAGCATAGAGAATCAAACTGACCGGCCAGGGCCATCTCTTACAAAGAGGCGACCCCTCCCTGCCTTACTGATTAACTTTTAAAGCTCAAGGGCCATATGGTAGGGTCTGGCCACACACTGGAGACCAATGAGATTGTAACACACAGAGAAAGCTGCACAGTCATGCTAGGTCACAAATGGTTAGCCAACTGAATTACAATTTACCCTAGTAGATATTTGAGCTAGCCTATCACCTTGGTCAGAATTGGTGTCCAAAAGGCACCCAAAGGGCGGGGTCCATACTCCTTGGTAGCTAGGGAGACAGTATGCACCCCCACTGATTGGATACCTCCACCAGGCCTGACCCACCCTTATATTTGGGCTTTGTTACCTGGGACTAGTTTCCCCGGACTTGTTTTTAAGTAAGTTTTGGTGGGGGGGGTGCAGGGTCAGTTTAAGTTTTAGTGCATAAACAATAAAATCACTGTTTAACTGGATGGAGCTGCTCTGGCTAAATTTACACTTTTGTCCTATTTTCTAACTTCTCATTGCCTCTGTTTCATACATACATATCCAAGTCATCAGATATTTTGCCAACTTTACTTTCAAAACATGTCTGGAATATGACTTCTCACTAGGTCAATGACTATAACCCTAGTCCAAGCCATTGACCAAGAAGTTGGAAGAATGTAGGGAAACACAAGGGATTGAGCACTACCCAGGAGATGGTAAACACGGGGCTCAATCCCACTCCTCAACCTGAAGAGGGAAGGGAAGAGGGCTGTTGTTATAGGACTGAGAGGGTTGCTTGACAGGATTTCAATCTTGACTTAGGAATTCAGCCAGCTGGAGGCAATCGCTCTTGGGAAGGAAGACTGAGGAATAAATATCCTGAATTTACTCAGTTTTCTGCCATTTGTCAATAGAGCATTTTGATGTGATCCATAGGGCCACATAGGCATAGAATAAGGTAGAAAAGGGTAGAGAGTAAATCTGGTATAGGAGAATGTGTCTTTTAGTGTAACCTTTCAATTCGACTGTTGTTTCCTTTTGTTCTATTTTCCACAAAACAGCCAGAGTGATTTCCCTAAAGCCTAAGGCAGAACATGCCATTGATTTCCTGAAGACCTTCTGATGGTCTCAAGTTTCAACTAAAGTAAAATATAAAGTCCTTCTACTGGGCTACAAGGCTCTAAGGAACCTGGCCACATGACTACTTCTTTGGCTTTATTTCTAGTCAATCTCCCTCTCCAATAAGATCCCTCAGTAGCGTGACCTCTTTTCCCCCTCCCCAAACACATCAGGCTCACTCCCAAACCAGCATATCTGTCATTAATAGTCTCCCCGGAATCTTCCCCCTTGCCTTCCACATATATGCATGGTCCTTTACTTCTTTCAGTTCTCTGCTCAAACATAAAATTGCTTCTCGACATCACTCTCTAACTGTGCTTTATTATTATTGCTAGAACTTAACTGCATCTGGTGCGTGTTTTATATTTGTTTCTTTGTCCACTATCTTCCTCTTTATTTCAGACGGCTAGTTTTATAAAAGGAGGGTCATATTTTTTTTTTTTCTCTGATCTATCCCTAGGTCCTAGATCAATGACTCACACATAATAGGCACATGTATTAGTGTGAAAAGGTTAATTTGTATAATGAACAACCACAAATAATTACTATAATAAAACTTGTTTCTCAATCGTGTCACAATACAGTGTAGGTCATTGGGGTATATGTACTAAGACACCCTGACCACTAAACGGCAAACAAACTCTATAGGTAGACTAAAAAAATGGCTCATATCATTGTTTCCGAGAAACTTTGAGTACTTAAATAATAATGAAGCTCTGAATACCTTCCACCTTATTTCTAAAGGGCCAATACCTTCCCTAATCCCAGAACACCACCTTAATTAACAGAGGGAAGAAGGGAGAGAGAGAGAGCAAGGTATTTATGTACAAGCTTAAATTAATATATTCATTCTTTCTTCTTCTAATTGCCTACAATGACACCAGGGAACAGAAAAGGAAGTTATTCTCCCTTCTTTCTGAACAAAATAACTGTATCTTAAAATTTTCATATCTTTGAAATCCCTTTGGAAACCACCAGGTCACTCCTTTTGTCAAGGTACCTACTTGTATGTGCTACTGAAGGAGAATCTGGAGTTCATTTTTCATATAATATATATTCTAATCAGTATGACATCTAACTGTGAGTCTTACATTTTGATTTCTTTTATTGAACTAGAGGTTTTTTCTTTATTGTCATTTGTCAATCAATACCTATTTCTAGGATTCCTTAAGGGAACTCATTTAATTTTCATTGCACAAGCAATGTTTCAATAAGAATAATCAATTTTCTGCTGTGCATAATAGTACAAATAAGTTGATTTATTTAAAGGAAAACTGTCCTTAAAGGAAAAGAACAATCAAGACTACTTCCATTTGAGTTAAGAGGAGTAATGGTGAAATGGTGTCATAAAGTCTCAAATCAGAAAGTGCTTAAGTGGGATGCCTTGGTGGCTCAGTGGGTTAAGCCGCTGCCTTCGGCTCAGGTCATGATTCCAGGGTCCTGGAATCGAGTCCCACATCGGCCTCTCTGCTCAGCAGGGGGCCTGCTTCCCTTCCTCTCTCTCTGCCTGTCTCTCTGCCTACATGTGATTTCTCTCTGTCAAATAAATAAATAAAATCTTTAAAAAAAAAAAAAGTGCTTAAGTACACATATAACAAGTACAGACCTAAGTATAAGGGAGGTTATAAGAACATGCAAGACAAAATCCTTGCTCAAGAGGAACTACCTTTATAAGCACTTAACTCTATGAAGAGTGACTAGTTCTTAAACAAATACGAAATGGATCCAAGTTTTGTGTTTTTGAACAGAACAAGTATGGGGTAGACTTATTCCTGCCACAATCCCTAAAGAATTTTTTTTTTCCTTTTTAGGTCAACTCTCTAAATGAATGTCTCTGGGAGTCCCTAATCCCCTATCCACCCATAGGAGCTTTTTCTAGATCTCTTGTCAAGCAGAATTGTTTTCCTAAACAGTAATGTAATTTTCAATTGTCTTACCACAGTATGATTTAACTGATCATACTGATTTTTATGTTCGTGATTTTTGTTGTGTGCCTTCAAGATATATATTTGCATTCTCAAGGAGCAAAAGCATTATATCTACATTGTATCTGATGTTTTCAAAACAAGGGAATTTGTGCTTGCTTCAGCAGTACATATGCTAAGATAAAAAGAAAAGAATTCTGAAATCTGTGAGCATTTTACCCAAGCACCGTAATAGAGTCCTCAAATGCAAATAACATTAAAGTTGAGCATTTCCCAAAGAAAAAGTAGCAAACAGGTTGTAGACCCTTAGTCATTTTCCAAACATAACACTAAATGTATGAAATTTTTTAAAAGTTTTGTTCTTAGAATAAAAGCTAATATTCATAGCATTTGGTGATAACATTAAATATTCCTAATATACAATGGAACTCAGCTGTTGTCATTTTACCAGAGGATTTTTGTGTATGAGATAGAAGACAGCAGTATAGCCATACCAAGCAATGGATGCTAAACAATTCTCTAACTTCTCACTGTACAGCTTTCCAATACACCCTACTAGCTGGGAAAATTAGTCTAAATGTTTCCTGCAATCCTTTGCTCCTAAGCTCAACCTCATATCTCCCAGGAGAAATGAGCTTGAATATATATTTTTTTAGCTCACCATTATACAGTTTTTATTAAAATAGAGTTATAGCTGAACCGTCAAGTTTTCAGATAACAGGCTTACCTTTTGTGTCTTTGGGGACTTTTCAGTAGAACAGAGAAAAAATGAGGATTGATTTAAATCATTTTCTAAGACAACTTCTTAAACTGAACAAATTAAGGCATCTCTTAATAGCAAAGTCATGAAGAATTTGGCATTGCTGTATACCATAATGGTTCTTATCTCAGACTTATCAAATATTTCTTTGATCCCAATGTAGGACCATGAGAGTTCATAAATAACATTCAACTGTTTTCTGAGAAATGCATATTATTATTAGAGATTTTATTGAAGGGCAGTCACAGGAAGCAGGCATTGAGTTCTATACTGAAGACACTTGCAAACACTACTTACCATAGGGATGAGCCAGAAGGTCTGGATTTAAGTTTCTCAGAAGACTGATGCCCTAAACAACTGTTCATTGGGTTTCTCACATCCTGAGCTCCTGATCTAAAGATTTGACCATTAGTTCTCCAGGAAAGAAATGTACAAATATCTCAGTGGCAGTGCTTCAGTTTCAACAAAGCACTTAATTTTTTTCTGGTTCCTTGAAAAGACTCTTGATCTTGTCTTTTCTTTTCCTAATTATCTTCAAGTTGGGGAATCATCCATCAACTTTGCTAGATCTTTGCTAGATCCACATTCTTCTGCCTCCTTCCCCACTGCATTTGATACTAGAAAACAGAGTTCTCTGATATTTCCACTTTGGGACTGAGTCAAACCTACCCAAAATTGCAAAGTGAGTGAAATTTATCTCCAAAGCTCTTGAGTCCTGTTTCAGTCTTTCTGCCTTCCTTGTGGTTAGGAGCCATGAGAGAGGTGATTTCTCATACTGTCTGTATTCTGTATTCACAACAGAACCCTACAAGCTGCTATAATTATTATCCCCGTTTTGTTTTACCTATTAGGAACCAAGTAGGAAATAGGCCAAAGTGCATTTCTTGAATCCAAGATTTGAACCCCACTGTGGTCTGTCCATAGTGCTTTGCTGAGCTGACCTCTCTTTTCTGTCTGGAGTCTTTCACTCTGATGTTCCCCCACACTGCCATCCCTTGCCCCTGTCCTGTCCTTTCACATGCCAGCGATGTCCTGAATGCCATTTTTTTCACCTTGGTATCTGAGGTGACATCCAAATTTACCTAATTGTGCTACGCCACGCAACTGGCAACATGCCAAGTAATCTGAGAAACAATTTCAAGTAAAGGAACTAGTCACTGATACTAAATCACTTGCTGAATTTTATTTGGTGGGGGGAGGAGTTGGGAACTCTAACGTAACTCAGGATTTGGGATTTATGGTATGAAGATATCAGTCTATGGATTTTACTGTGCAAATTTGATACTGGATTATGATGAATTAACTCTATCTGCACCAAAGAAAACTCATTCCTTTTAAATTTGTCTCCTTCCTCTATCACAATTCCCTCATATGCATAAGCTACTGAAATTTAAAAAATGTTTTCTAATGAATTATAGATGCCTCAGCAATAATTTCCAGGCACTGAACTTTTGCTAACACTACTTTATCCATGCAGCATTTTCCTTTTAGTTGAGGCTTGAATGTTTTGGACCAAAGCTTTTCAAATTGTGCTCCCCTGTTGAGGACTGCCATCACACCTACCCTACAGCAGCACAATCAGGCTTTTAGATATTCATATTTTCACCATGACACGAAGAAGTCCAGGGTAAAAGATTCTGAAATCTTGAGCTAGATGACTGAAAATGTTAAAAATTTTCTTTAAAAAAAACCACAGGATTTTATTTTTATTTGAGAGAGAGAAAACGAGCAGGAGTAGGGGGAGAGGCAAAGGCAGAGGGAGAAGCAGATTCCCCGTTGAGCAGGAAGCCAGATATGGGGCTCGATTCCAGACCCTGGGAACATGACCTGAACTGAAGGCAGTCGTTTAACCAACTGAGCCACCCAGGCACCACCAAAATTTTCTTTTATGATACGATGACATTGTTTCACTAACACATTTTGACATTAAGTAATCATTGCTATTGATTTTTGAGGCATTATATTTGCAGTGAAAGAATTAGAATTATTCAAATACTATGCATAAAAATGTATGCTTTACAAAGTAGAGGAATCCCTGTATTACAAATTAAGATGATTTTTCTAATTTTTCTATAAAGAAAAAAGGACAGTTTTCCCAAACTGCTTTAACAATTTAGACTTTACGTGTTTGTGGTGGTGACTTATTTTGTTCTTGTTTGGGGGTGGGGAGGGTAAATAATATGGCATATCAAAAAAATTTAAGCTCTGTCAAATGTAAAATGTACACTGCTATCATACATATATGCAATTTTATTAGCTTATGACTAACAATTTAGGGATGCCCGGGTGGCTCAGTTGGTTAACCAGCTGCCTTCAGCTCAGGTCATGATCCCAGCGTCCTGGGATAGAGTCCCACATCAGGCTTCTTGCTCAGGGAGCCTGCTTCTCTCTCTACCTCTGCCTGCCATTCTGTCTGCCTGTGCTCTCTCTCTCTTCCTCTCTCTCTCTGACAAATAAATAAAATCTTTAAAAAAAAAAAAAAAGACTAACAATTTAAAATATAAAATTTACTAAAGCTAGAAAACAGAGATTTACAGTGGTTTCATTAGAAAGATCTGTACATTTATTAATATTTCCAAGGAGAGCAAGTATTTATGCAAATATGTGGGTAAAATGCCATAGCAGCATGCTACATCTCCATAATCTGAACAATTCTTTACAATCTCATGAGAAGTGAATTAACAGTAGAAAATATGTTTCTTTCCTGAATAATCAAATAGAAAAATGAGAAAAAATTTCTCAGTTATCAAACACTATGTATGTTTGTATACTTGTATGTATCTGCAAGGTTTGTGAGCTCATTATAAGTAGAATATCATTATTGTTTACTCTATGTTCTAGACATTTTTGCCAAACAGAAGACTATGGGGACCTTTTACAATTTCTTGTAAGCATACCAGGTTGTCATTCCCAATGAAAGATGTATATATATATATATATATATATATATATATATATATATATATATTATCCTTCCCAAATCACATGCATTTATATCCATTCTCTGCATACTTTCTGAGCTAAATTATGAGTTTCTTAAACTCTGACACATTTTAAACTTAGAGAAATTACAGCCTTAAGGTTGTAAAAGAAATCTTCATCTATCATACTTTGATCCCCTTTCAACCATAATGGTACCAGGGGCACTGATATAGCATCCTCAGCCCAGCAATTCTTTTACCCTGCCCAATGAAGGAAAATCTCACGATCAGTATCTGAATTCTAGGTGTTCCATGACAAGAACTGATCATTTGGACATTTTCTAACCAAATCCTGGTTTGCTGTTTTTGTTCTTATTGTTGTGCTAGGGGTGGCTTGCTTTATTTTTAAAATTAAAAAGATCAAGTTGAACATACAATAGTAAGTCTATTCCATCTTGTAGGGTTCAGTTTTTTACCAGAAGTCAGATCCATTCATGTGACCAACCCCAATGACTGCCCTCTCTAGGACATGTCAAATTACTGACTCTACCTTATACACACAGAGGACACAGAGGACATGTTTAACAGATCATCCTGTTTAACAGTCTGCCCCGCCTGAAGTCATTACATAAAAATCTCTTATAAAAAATAAAGTCAAATCTATGGAGAGGTTCAAAATTTCATCATAGTTACGCTAAACTTGTGTCCTAAATTCTGAAAAGAAACACTGGGAACCATTATATTGAAAGATCCATATGGCTATGATTTGGAAAAGCCAGGATGGCCACCTGGTAGTATCTGATAAAACCTGAACAGCTGTCAAAATCCTCCAGAAGATGATCCATCACAGTAAAGACAAAATGACTATGATATTAAACACCGGTAGTGAAAATATATAAGGATAACAAAATATAGCCTTATCTGTACCTAACATAATCCTGGAGAAAGTGTAAAGGCAAGACAAGACTGGAACGTTCTCTGAGAAAATATTTAAGCATTTTTTAAATGTTTAATTTTTTTTAAAGATTTTACTTATTTATTTTACAGAGAGACAGAGATCACAAGTGGTTAGAGAGGCAGGCAGAGAGAGAAGGGGAAGCAGGCTCCCTGCCGAGCAGAGAGCCTGATACAGGGCTTGATCCCAGGACCCTGAGATCATGACCTGAGCCAAAGGCAGAGGCTTAACCTACTGAGCCACCCAGGTACCCCCATTTAAGCATTTTTTTAAAAGATTATATTTATTTATTTGAGAAAGGGAGCATATAAGAACAGGGGAGGAGGGGCTTAGGGAGAAGGAAGTTCCCTGCTGAGCAGAGAGCCAGAGGTGGGGCTCCATTTCAGGACTCTGGGATGATGATCTGATCTGAAAGCAGATGCTTAACCCACTGAACCATGCAAGCACCCATATTCAAGCATTTTCAGATGAATTTTATATAATGACTTCCCTCTGGGTGATGTATATTTGCAAATAACAGCATGATTATTTTCTGGAAAGTTGGAACATTCCCTTGTTAAAAGAGCCACAGAACAGATCATGGCTAAAAGATACTGAATATCCCATTTGCTATGTACGACATTCTAACTATTCTATCCAGTAAAAAGGGACCATTCTATCAGCATGGTATTCATGAATCTGTAAGGATTTGTCCCTTGTTTAAAAATATTCACTGTCAGGGCACCTGGGTGGCTCAGTGGTTTAAGCCTCTGCCTTTGGCTCAGGTCATGATCCCAGGGTCCTGGGATCCAGCCCCTCATCAGGCTCTCTGCTCAGCAGGGAGCCTGCTTCCTCTTCTCTCTCTGCCGGTCTCTCTGCCTACTTGTGATCTGTCTGTCAAATAAATAAATTTTAAAAAATAAATATTCACTGTCTTCATTATTGTGAAAACTCTAGAAAAGCACAAAGATCTTAAGAGAATGTGTAAGTTATACCAACCAAGTTCTAATAGCAGGAGATCTTCATAAAACACCACACACATGTACTGCTGACCCAAGATCCTCAGAATAAGCAATGACTATACAGAGTACAGAGATCACAGTCAAAACCATCAGAAGCAAATTCTCTAAAATACCTGAAACCACCCATTATTCTACTCTCCTTTGCATATTTTTGTTCATTAACCTTGTATTTGTATTTCTTTCAAGTTTAATTTTATACTATTGTAATTAACAATACAAACGTCTATATTTAAGATTTCCTATAGTTAATCACCACCATAACTCTTTAATAGCTACTCTTAGGTATTGCCGGTCACCCAACTTGAAAAACTACATATATAAAGGTATGTTACACAAACTTTGTTAATAATGAATTTCTTGTAGATAATACACAGTGAAAGCATGAGAAGGGGATATAGTTAGGATGCCAAATTGACTGTTCGTCTTAACAAAATCCTAAAGACAATATATTTATAGCTTCATAAAAATTGTTTTCTCAAGAAGCTCCTGTGTTCTTTGTTCAAGGAGAAGATAAAGGCTCTTCAATGTTTACACAGAGCCAAGTATTTTGTCCTCTAAGAAGACTATCAGTTAGGTTACTCCAGTAGATGATTCCTTAGGATCTTCTGTTGAATTTTGGACTTACAAAGAGCCTAAAGGTATGAAATCCTTTGTGGAGAAATAACAACTAATGGAACAGATCATAGAAGAATTAGGTAACGTGGGCAAAAAAGTTTGGTGCATAACTTGAATGTTGGCAATAAGTAACATCACACAAAAGTAAGTTCAAATTCCTTATAAAAATAATTGAATAGCATAGGATTTTCTTTTAGCTACCCAGAGAAAATCTATGCCTTTGTTAGCATACCTTATTGTATCTGAATAACAGGAGCCATGAAATGAATCAACCTGTATCTAGGTTAAAAAGAAAGTCTACTTGGCTATCTCAATAAAGTAGACTTAGAGAGTCACTGGGATCTGCTTTTATAATCAAGCCTGAAAAACCATGGATTGATTCTACAGTTCCTTTCTGCCCACAGTTAGTTTTGTTTTTCTTACAGTTATTTAATACATGTTTTCCATAAATGTTAAGTGCCTGTATATAGTCTCTGCTCTGGTAGATGATTCAACAAAAAGCACAAAGACAAAAGCAGCATATGATCATGCTGACCAATAATCAAACCAGAAATCACACCTTCACAAATAAACCTCACCTTGAAAAAGATTTGCAAACAAATCTCATCTTCAAGAAGAATCAACACCAGTGGTAAAGATGTGAGCAATTTATGATGGTCTTCACTCTACTTGGGTGTGAAAGAACCAAAAGGGTGTACTATGAGTAAAAACTTGCCTACCCTCTAAAAAAACACTGATCTTCTGTTGCCAAGGTAATAGAGTAATAAGAAATTATTTTTAAGAAAATGTTATTATTGAAATATATTTGAATCACAACTCATTTTTAACTTGCTTAATAAAGAAGTGACAGCTTTCTAGTCATCGAAAAATTAACCACTGGAGCCAGTTTTAAATTTGTTTACTCAACCAATGACAACTCACTTCAGTAAATATGGTTATGCAAGCCAAACAACCAGCAGAAGGCTTTTACTTCTGAAAGGTAGCCCATGAGAAAGAGATTCATTCCAGGGAACATGATTATAAGTGCTAGGCAATCAACAACAGGCTTACCCAAATAATCATTTATGTACAATAATGTTAAATCACTCCTGTCTCCAAATTTCAGTGATCACTGAGCTTCATGCTTCCCAGACTTGCTATATAAGACTGATATTCCTCTCTGCTTAGAAAGTAGCTGACCAGCAGAGCTGCCCCACCTTAAAAAAGCAGTAAGTTCATTTGTGTGTGTGTCTGTGTATGTCTGTGTGTGTGTGTGTATCTGTTTCAGATATTGAATGGTGACTTTATCTTTTACATGGTAGTGGTTAAGTGGGTATATACACATTTGTCAAAACTCTATACAAAAATCTGTGATTTTTATTATATATGTTAGTTATACCTAAATTAAAAAAAAAAAAAAGAGCATAGGAATAAAACACATAGGCAAAAAGAGGCAGACCTTTAGAGTTGAGATGGAAACCTGGAACATTGCCAATGTGACCTCTCTCATACCCACAACAGTAGCCTCCAAGATACCTCTATGATTTCAGTGGGATCCACAGAACATAGTTTGAAAATTGCTGCTATATACGTGATAATGACAACTCAAGTAGACACAGGACAATACAGTGTAAAATTCTTCATTAATGATATTTTGGCTAATTTGGAAAGGTTTAAAAAGCATGAACTAAAATACAAGACAGAAATGACATGAAAGTAGGGAAAAGGGATCAGAATTAAAGTAACCAAAGACTGCTTATTCAGTAGGAAGACAGACATATTGATTAGTTTGTTAAATCAATCTGCGCGTTAAAAAATTCAAGGGTAATCACTAAGTTAACAACATAAAATATATAACTTGCATGCCAGGAAAGGGAAAAGAAGAGCATAAGAAAATCTGGTTAATCCAATTAAAAGAAGGAAACAAGAAAAGACAAGCAAAATAAGTAAAATAAATCAGACTGAGCGAGATAAATACCATATGACTTCACTCATGTGCAATTAAAAAAATGAATAAACAAACAATAAGCAGAATCAGACGTGTAAATACAGAGAATAGGTGGATGGTTGCCTGGGGAAGTAGTGGGGGGATGGGCAAAATGGGTGGAAAGGACAGAGAGACAGGCGTCCAGCTATGGAAAAAGTAAGACAGGAATGAAAGGCACAGCACAGGGAATATCTATGGATACTGTAACAGAGTTATATCTTGACAGATGGTAACTACACTTATGGTAAGCATAGCATAATGTTCAAACCAGTCCAATCTCTGTATGATATACCTGAAAGTAATGCAACATTGTGTGTCAACTGTACTCAATAAAAAAAAAAAAGGAAGCAAAGAAAATGCACTATTAATGATATGCTATAGCTAGCTCACAGTCTCACTAGCTCTCAACAGAGGTCATGCACAACCCTTTATACTCCAAACTGCAGACCTTATGGTGGTGGCTTCAATTCTGCCATGTTGACAGTATTTACACCAGGGAAATAAGCAAATGCTACAGATCAGGATTTTTGCTTCAGAGGGCCAGATTTTAAACAATTATTAATATACTTCTGTGCATAGTAAGTAGAAAACACAACTATTAACACTAACAATAGCAGCAAGAAATTGGATCAGTAATATTCATATCTAATCAAACCAGCTCTATGCCCCAAATAGAGCATTTGTGAGGTAATTACTTAATACTAAATGGACGAATTCATGTTAGGATTATAACCTTAAACTTGTGTACACTTAACATATATAAAGCAAAAACAGGGGGCGCCTGGGTGGCTCAGTGGGTTAAGCCTCTGCCTTCGGCTCAGGTCTTGATCTCAGGGTCCTGGGATCAAGCCCCGCATCAGGCTCTCTCTCTTCTCAGTGGGGAGCCTGCTTCCTCCTCTCTCTCTGTCTGCCTCTCTGCCTACTTGTGATCTCTCTCTCTCTGTATCAAATAAATAAAAACCAAAAAAAGAAAAAAAAAAAAGCAAAAACCGAATCATAAGAAGAAATGGAAAAATTAGTACTCAGATTGGGGAATTTCAACATAGTCCTCTCAGAAGCAAATAGGTTAAGCTGGCAAAAAAAAAAAAAAAAAAAAAAAAAAAAAGTCACTAAATATATGAAAAGGCTGTACTGCACAGGCAAGAAGCATGACAGAATGGACACATGTAGAGCCTTGCAGCCAACAATCACAGAATACTAATTATTTGGAAGCACATTATTTGAAACTAATTATCATTAATGAAGTTTCAAATGACCAAGAATTGGTATATAAATCTTATTTTATAACCAGATTGTCATGAAAAAAAATTAAGAAAGTTGAAATCACACTTTGAAAACAAAATATCTATCTCATGTGTCAGAAACTAAATTTTAATTGAAATTTAGGAAATGTTTAAAACTGCACTACAACAAAAGTGCTATGTTACAAAAATCCATGGGATGTTGTTAATCAGGAAGTACTTAGTGAGAAATGTACAGTCTGGAATGTGAAATGTTAAAAAATAAAGACTAAAAATAAACAAACTATGTGCTAATCTCAAAAGCCAGAGAAAGAAAACTGAACAAATATGATATAGAAACAATGAGACTTTTTCTAGAAAAAATTAAGTGATTAAAATTGACTAACTACAAAATGGATACAAACATCTCTATAACCATTAAAAAAAAAATCAATGTCTAAAATGGTCATAAAATAAAGAAATATAGAACTTATAAACAAAAACAAAATTGCCATTATTTCCACATGGTATGATCAATTATATAGAAAATCCATGAAAGTATATAGCAAATTAAAGCTAATTATGTTTTTCACAAAATTATTGCATATAAATTCACTGTAAAAAGGTCAATAGCATGTGTAAAGACTTGCAGGCAAGGTAAAACACGACACCAGGCAAGGTGGGTGCAAGGCAAGAGTTATTAAAGGCACTCTCTGGCGACGTTTCAGGGTTCAGGAGCAGGGGAGCCAGGAAAGTCACGCAGGGAGGACTCTGGAAAGCAGAGTCGGGAAAGTCACACTGGGAGGGAGTTGGAGGGGGTCTTTTATCGGCTCAAGGTAGGGCACGAACTTGCGTCCATATATTGTAAGGTATGTGGTGATCAGAGAGTATGAGGTGGGGAGTGTCCATGATGGGCAGTTCCCATGATGGGCAGTTCCCAGCTGGGAAGTTCCTGGGTGGAAGGTTTCAGTTTTCTGGAAATGACATGGAGGCTGCAGTGAGGGTGGCCGGAAAGTCCGCCATCTTGGAGAGGGTTGGCGGGAAGATCCGCCATCTTGGAGCCCCCGTTTCCCAGCTGGCCCATCACTATGTATCAGCAACAGCCATTTAAACGTAAGTCTAGAAAATATTCCCTTCAAAAATAGCAAGAAAATCTGTAAGGTACTTAGGCATTAAGCTAATAAAGGTGTTCATTTACTCCAGATTAATCTATAACTTCAGGATAATTCCAATCAAAAATATCCAGAGTTTTTTTGTATGTGTGTGTGAAAATTGATAAGCTCTTGCTAAAATCTGTAATAAAAGAGGAAATAGTCAAGAATAACTAAAACACAAGGGGATGGATAAAAAGTCTGATGCTATTTATGTAAATTTTACAAATACACAAATTAATTATACATTTATATACATGCATATACGATTTAGGAATACATGCATATATACCGGGTCAAAAATAAACGTACAGTAAGGATAAGCATTGATATTTGAATAGGGGAAAAAGGAAAATGTAATCAGTAAGAAGTGTAAAGAGGATAATGACTTAATTTCTGGAAAAACAGCAAAAATGAACAATTGTTGTATTTCATTTTTGGTACATGGTGTTTGTTATATTAAAAATGCTTGCTGTTTGTTTAAAGATTATCCTGATAAAGATAAGAAAATTGAAAAAGTCTGAATTGCAGGTTGGGAATAGGTAACATTGAGAAGAGACGACTCTTCTAAGGAGTTCAGCGGCAATGAGAGCAGTAGTCAGAGGGTATCATGAGGTCAAGGAAAAGTCCTTTTGTAGTATGGGAAAGAGTGGAGTACGATTCCATGTAGATTAATAAAAATATTTTGCAACACTGGAGAAAAATAATAGAATTGATAGGGCCTTGAGCATTGAATACACTGAATCAAAAACATTCTATCTGAAGAAAATAGAATGGAATGCCTCTATTAAGCATCATGACCAGGTAGAGAAAGAATTAGTAGATGGGAAAAAAGGCTCTAAGGACTTTTATCTTGGATACTAACTAACATAAGAATAGATGTGAAATACTGTGTTTATCTCTCTACTAAATGGAAGGATAAGGGGAAGAAGGAAATTAAGATACACTGTTAGGATCCCAAGATCATTCTGGTAAAGTTGAAAATCTAAATTTTTTTGTTTTATTTATTTTAGAGAGAGAAAGGCAGTGGGAGTAGAAGCAGAGGGAGAGATCTTCAAGCAGACATCCCGCTGAGCAACAAGCCTGAGATGGGGCTCAATCTCAGGACCCTTGAGATCATGGCCCATGAGATCATGACCAAGCCAAAACCAGGAGTCCGGCACTTAACCAAATGAACCATCCAGGTGCTCCTTCATGGAGGTCTAAGGGTCATGGTTCCTAGTCCAGCGTTTCAGCCTCCTTTGCACATGGCAAACTTAAAGTTTTTCTTTGCACTCATGGAGAGAGTGGTTTTTTCCATACTACAAGTTTTTGACACACTGGGGATGTTCAATATAATTTAATGTAAGATCTTAATTTTCCTTCCCACCTGCTAAAGAGATAGGAATCTAATTATGGGATTTTTTTTTTCTTGATCCAAAGAGAAAAAGGCCAAATAGGTTGGGGTGATGACATTTATCGAGGGAAACCTTGCAACTATTCTTATTAGACAAAAATCATCACCCACACATCTCCTTTTTTAAATATGTTTTAATTTTTAATTTTTTTTATAAACATATAATGTATTATTAGCCCCAGGGGTACAGGTCTGTGAATGCCAGGTTTACGCACTTCACAGCACTCACCATAGCACATACCCTCCCCAATGTCCATAACTCCACCACTTTCTCCCTACCCCCCTCCCCCCGGCCCCCCTCAGTTTCTTTTGTGGCATTAAGAGTCTTTTATGGTTTGTCTCCCTCCTGATCCCATCTTGTTTCATTTGTTCTTTTCCTACCCCCAAAACCCCCACCTTGCATCTCCAATTCCTCATATGAGGGAGATCATATGATAGTTGTCTTTCTCCGATTGACTTATTTTGCTCAGCATAATATCCTCTAGTTCCATCCACATCATTGCAAATGGCAAGATTTCATTTCTTTTGATGGCTGCACAGTATTCCATTGTATATATTACCACATCTTCTTTATCCATTCATCTGTTGATGGACATCTAGGTTCTTTCCATAGATTGGCTATTGTGGACATTGCTGCTATAAACATTCAGGTGCACGTGCCCCTTCAGATCACTACATTTGTATCTTTAGGGTAAATAACCAGTAGTGCAATTGCTGGGTCGTAAGATAGCTCTATTTTCAACTTTTTGAGGAACCTCCATGCTATTTTCCAGAGTTGCTTGCATTCCTACCAACAATGTAGAAGGGTTCCCCTTTCTCTACATCCTCGCCAGCATCTGTCATTTCCTGACTTGTTAATTTTCGCCATTTGGACTGGTGTGAGGTGGTATCTCATTGTGGTTTTGATTTGTATTTCCCTGATGCCAAGTGACATACATCTCCTTTTAAAGTTAAGTGTTGCCTAGAAGTTAAGACTTAAGATCCTAAAAGAATCATGCAGACCACCTGCCAGTCTGGCCTTTATTTTCTACAACATCAGGACACTGGGTTAATGATCTCTAAAATAAAACCCTACAGTTCAGTTATTCTGCCTCTGCTGCTATTTGCCCCACTGTAATGGAAATGACCATCTATTACCTTCTTAAGAGAAAAACCTCATGAACATCCCTACTTGTTTTCCCCCAATGGTAGCTGCTGGCTAGATACTAGAAGACTTTAATTCATTGAAGCTTAGAGCTAGAGTAGACCATTGCAAGCCTAGAACTTTCTTCTTACAGGTGAGAATATTAGAGACCAAGATCAAGTTAATGGCTTGCTTAAGGGAAGACACTGACTAGTGGTCACTCAACTGTTCCCTCATAGGCTACCACATTTAAAATGTTACTTCTGATATACATATCTGTTGAATTAAACTGCTTTCTGAAGTGTGTATACTTTCGATATAACTTTACATTTCACAGAGGTTTAAATAGAAAAAGGGGTGCCTGGATGGTATATTGGGTTAAGTGTCCAACTCAGTTTTGGCTCAGGTCATGGTCTCATGGTTGTGAGAATGAGCCCTGCTCCATCAGTTGGGCTCCGTGCTCAGCAGAGAGTCTAGTCTGCCTGAGATGTTCTCTCATCCTCTGCTCCTCCCACTCCTGCACTCTCTCTCTGAAATAAATAAATGTTTAAAAAAAATAAAAATAAATATATAAATAGGAAATTTACATGATTTTTAGCATTAAGACTTGAAGAGGTTTGAGCCCAGTGGTAGTACATTTTGCATGCATTTAATACCTCAGTGGTTTTTGCCAGTTTATTTCCTATCACACATAAGAGATCATTGGTTTTATGAGAATATATCTATTAAAGTTCACTATCTTTCTCTGTTTCAAATGGACTATAGAAGAAGGTATCTCAGTGGGATAGAACTTCAGGCCAATTCCATGCTCTGCTCAGTCAAACCAAGTATGTGCAAGGGCCCTTCAAATTTATATCTGGGTTTATGAATTATAGGTCGTTTCTGTGGTTTCTGATAGGGATCTTTACAACTGTTGATGGATTTAAAAGCCCTGATAATTTTGGAATACACAATAGAATAGCATAATAACAATTATTGCTCCTTTTTAACCTGAAAATAGTGACTAAAGGGCTATTCTTAGTTTTTAACTCTCCAAAATATTCAGATATTTTAGGCAACTGTGAAAAGCTTTTTAATATATTTATTGAAATATAAAGTATGCAAAGCAAAGAAACGGTCTCTTAAAACATGATCACATCCAGGAAGAACCATCTGGATCTCTTCCTTTAAGATTTCTTGTGTTTGTTTCAAGTAAAATTTTACAGACTGCTCTATCTAGGACACTACTTGGAATGCTGGGAATTCAGAATTTTAATTTTGTTTGTGACCAAAAAAGGCATTTGACTGCTAACCTTTGATAATCAGGGTGGAAAAATGGCCAATTGGAAAAATAAAACACAAATTGCCTCACGTAAGAAAACATCTTAAAACAAAGCTATAGCAAGGTAGAAAGTGAGTACAAATCATTCAAATACTGTGAGAAGTTTGGCTTTAAGGGAGTAGAAAATCAGTAACTCCAGCTGTCTATGGTTGTACAGATTCTACAGTCCTCAGTTATAGTAAGCACTTAGACTGTGTGTACAAAGTACATATCGTAGATGTGTAATTTTATTGCAATTTTCCTAAGAGATAGGGAGGTAACTATCTTTGAGGAAGGACATCTTTTTAAATCCAAAGATACCACACAGATTAACATTAGTTTGGGAATCTCAAACCATTATTGCAATAATTGATTTCAAACTCCCTGTTTGTGCATATGTATATGTGTGTGGTTCTTTTTTTTTTTTTTTAAGATTTTATTTATTTATTAGAGAGAGTGCACATGAGCAGGGGGGCAGGGGCAGAAGGGGAGGGAGAAGCAGACTTCCCCCTGAGCAGGGAGCCCACGGCAGGGTTCAATCCCAGGACCCTGGGACCATAACCTGAGCAGAAGGCAGACACTCAACCTTAACCAAATGGGCCATTCAGGCACCTCTGTGTGTGTTTCTTATAATCTTAAAGTCTACATATTACCTAAAAAGAATTTTGAAAATAAGTTAAATAATGTAAAATTTGAGCTAGTTAATGTATCATTAACTATGAGGACACAGCAAATATTTACCCCAAATCATATTTTAAATAGAACTTTAAAACAGCTCCCTGAAGAAAGCAATACAGAATGAAATTTAATCTACATATCTCAAGTGCTAAAACATTACATATCTGTAACTTTCATCTTATATAAACCATGGTATACAAGGAAGTTTCATTCAAGAAAGAATATTGTTCATTTTTCAGATGGAAAAAGAAAGGAAGGATGAATCTGAAACTCTCATTTTGACACCCCCCCAAAAAAAATTGTTTTTAAGAATTTCCTACTGAAGTCCACAGCAAGTTGAAGAAGTAATCATTTATGGTTAATATTAAAATTTTATTTGAAAAATACGACTTTCTCAGTACTAGAAACATATCTAACTCTAAAATTCATTTTGTATCATTTGCGATAATTTAATGAAGCCTAATGATATATTAGAGAGGTGGAAAAACAAAGATATCCTCTGTTGTATTTTACTTTGCCTTTAAGGTTATCAGTATCCTATAAGCTAGTCAAAGCTAAATTGGATCTCTAAAAGGCATTTTCTCTTGTTAACAAAAGCAATTGTCTAGTGTTTCCATTTAAATGTGAAACCAATCAATAATGCAATATAAGCAAGGAAGAAGAATATACTCACGAAGACAACAGACTTTTAAATAATGAAAACACAGTCTTTTTTTTTTTTTTAAGATTTTATTTATTTATCAGAGAGAGAGAGAGAGGGAGAGAACAAGCACAGGCAGACAGAATGGCAGGCAGAGGCAGAGGGAGAAGCAGGCTCCCTGCCGAGCAAGGAGCCCGATGTGGGACTCGATCCCAGGATGCCAGGATCATGACCTGAGCTGAACGCAGCTGCTTAACCAACTGAGCCACCCAGGCGTCCCTGAAAACACAGTCTTAAGAGTCACATGCACCAGTAGCTAGGATGCCAAGAGATGTGTCTCTGGTAATACTCTTTCAGATTGAGATCCTGTACTGCATTTTGTCCTGGATCTGTATCTGAGACTTCTGACTCCAAAGGCATCATGGGTACCTGGATCCACAGCTGTACCCATCACTCACTACTCACTTAATATCAGGCAAGCTACCTCTCAGAGGTTCTCTATGGATACCAGTAGTTTACGATGATAAAAAATTACACAAAGGATTTTCCCAAAGTGTGTTCTATAGAATATCTGGACAATGACAGAAGTAAAATTCCTAAGACTTGTAGAGCTCTTTCTCTTCATCTCTCTGCTTCCCATGGCCTGACATGCCAATTTCAGCAACCGTTAGAAGCCTTGACTTTCTACCCCTCAGATTCTATTTCTTTCATCCACTGAGATCAACACTCTTTGTTTGGGCTTCACTTCTCCACATGGTTACAGCATGAAACCACCTGCAGGAAGAATACTTGTGTGCTTCCCCTACCTTAAGTTTCTGAGCCATTTATTGAGTTTATTTAATCCCTTTAATTAGTTTTTTTCTTATATACTGAATAATTTTATAGATATTAATAGCACGAGAGCAATTCTGATTCTAACCATTCTATTATGACTCCCCCCCATATGTCCCTATAAGAGGACTTTTTATGAGCTCACTCTTTCTACCAAATTGATAATAGATTGGTTTGAATCTACTAAACAGAGATAAAGTTATGCAGCAATTGTTCAAGCTACTGATAATGATAGCTTTATTGAGCATAATGGTGATAGTAGGAGAAAATAGAAGGAGAAGGAGAAAAAGAAGCATTTGTGAAATGTGTAGGAGATAATATTGGTATCATTTGGTATTTGATAGTATATGACACTAAAATAAGTGGGGGGAGGTTATAGAACAGCACAGTTTTCTGGCTTGGACTACATGATGGATGGTAATAGCTTTCATCAATGATCACAATGAATTTGAGATCCCTGTGAGATACCCAAGTCAGCATGGATGGTAGTTTATAAATGTAGAGGATATAAACCAATTAAAAATTTAAACAGAGTTCTGTGTGGAACCTGGAGGAACACTGTTATTTAAGGTATTAAGTTTGGTTGAGCTTTTTGAAAGCATTGAAAGAGCTTGAGAATGAGTAGCTAGAAAGGGAACATAGGAAGCAGAGGAATGGCATATTTCATTGATTCAAAATTTTACAGTGTACAATTTCCTCTTTTTATTCATCACTGCTTTCAGAGTAGTAAGTTTTGGGGCTACATCTTTGAAGAGAGTGAAAATTTAAGCCAAATACTCCTTTCATTTATCTTGTTTTTTTTTTAATACTTTAAATACAATATTTTTAATAACATTTAAAAATTCATATTATTTCTGCATCACTCAAAAAGGAAAACTGTTTTAGTGGAAATTTAGGAAAAAACGTTTATATGGCTCTATTATTGCATTTTTGAGTATTTATGTTATGGGTACAGTTCTTTTGCTTGTCTCCTAAAACTGCAAAGTGCAGCTTTTCATATTATACATTTGATATTGTTCCCATTGCCACTGAAATTAATAGTTCTATATTTAGCCCAGTCATTACTGAATTTCTCAAAATACTCTTCTTGAAACATGGGCTTTTGTAGACTACTTCTTTCAAAGGGCTCCTTTTTTACTTAAAACAAAGCCCTCCATGATCTCCCACTCTGAACTCATTCATATTCTATTTCTTTGAGCCCAATAACACACATGCACAGAGACACTTCTTGTATATGTACTTGCACCCCATTGTTTCACTATGGACTAGAGGCCAGGCAGCAATTTTTAAGTCATGAGATAAATTCTACAGTTCTTTACTCCATGGTCCATTTGCTTCAATAGTCATTGTTTCCTCACTAAGAAAGTTCCACTTCTTTCAACTCCCATGATTGGCCAGATGGTAAGTACCAGGGCTATAAGTGATCAGTACAAAAGTTCTGGAAAAACACAGAGAAAGGATGACACTAAGGAGATTTCTGTGTTGATGTTCTTGAAATTACAGTCTAACTGGAAACTACAGTCTAAATAGAACAGTCTAATTAGACTGTTCAAACTTCACTGAATTAAGAGTAACTCTTTGGTCCTCTTCTTTTTTCTTTTAAGATTGTATTTATTTATTTACTTGAGAGAGAGAGGGAGAGAGAGAGAGAGCAGGAGGAGGAGCACAGGGAGAGCGACAATCAGATTCCGTGCTGAGCATGGAGCCTGACACAGGGCTTGATCTCACAACCCTGAGATCATGACCTGAGCTGAAATCAAGAGTTAGATGCTTAACGGACTGAGCCTTCCAGGCACCTTGGTCCTCCTCCTTTATATTTTACACTTTTATATTTAGTTACTACATTCAGTGAACAAAGTCAGATTTTACAATTGATGGTTTCTATTGTGATATTTTCTGCTCCTCTTCCTCGGGTATTTACCTTCTAATCCCTCTGATCTTAGGATGTGGCTTTCAATGTCTGACTTTGCCAAGTAAGGATTTCCTAGTTAAGATTTTAATAATATTTATGTATTTTTATAAACATACTTTGTTTAGACCAGAATACTGGTCTAAGCATATGAGAGTTCTTAGAAATAAACAGTGAACTGGTAAATTTAGCACCTAATGTTTCTTCCAATAATGAGAAACATCTTTGAAAAACATTTGGGCTGGAAATTTCTTGATTCACCATGAGAAACTGAAATAGCAAGCCAATTATGTGGGTTGGTAAGGAGTTTTCACACAGGACATGCCAAGAAGTGAACAGCATCAAAGCCCTAAAATCAGTTTCAGGTATGTTCATCTTTTTGGTGTGCCTTAGGTTGCATGAATTGTTTTAAGAGGAAGATGCTGGACATGTGAGGCATATTGATCAATCTTACTGATGCTAACTGGTCACACAGAGAAGTCACCTAAATGGCTGAAGGAATATGAAAGAGAACATCAATTTGGAAAAGTGTACCTTTACTTTATTGAACTCACTCTTGTTCTCTATTCTGTTTAACTATAAGGAATGACTTTTTCAAAATAATTTTTAACTTTGATCAATTTCTCTTTGATTCTTTGGATAACATGCTATTTCAATATATCCTTCCACAGACCATTCATTGAGTTATACCTGTGACAAAATAAAAGAAGTTTCCCATTGCTCTGGCATGTTGCCTGTCCCTGCTAACTGAATAGCCATTCATATTCAAAGAAGCAATCTATAGAGTAATCTTGGGTAGGGAGAAAAAAGACTATTTTCTCCTGCCCCCCAGGTGTTCAATGAAATGATACATTTTGATGTGCCTACTATTAAGCACAGTTCTTACACAAATCTTGCCTTTTTGCATAGCTTTCAATCTGGATCTGACCAAGTTTGTTTGCTCAAGAGAAGAGCTAGGATCATGGGTATTTAATCTCATACTGTAACACTTAAATATTGTTGGAGATGCCATCCAGCTAGAAACCTCTCTACTCCCATCTGTCTTCAAATACAATTCTAATACAAGCTATTTTATTTCTAAAAAGACTCGGAGGATTTCCGTGCCACACTATCATATATATGTACTGGTAAATGGAGGGAGAGTGTCTTTTTTATATGAATATACATTACATGTGAGGAATGTTAATTAAGACTATTAAAATTGCCGCCTAATCCTTTCTCAGCTTCACTGGAGACTTTTTTGAACGTCTCATCAATGTTAGCCCTCTATATAATTGTTTCAGACGGATTGCTAAAATTTGACATTTATGACCCTTTGTATTCCAACCCATCCTAAATTCCACCTTTACTTCCAACTGTATTTCTTAGAGGTCTCCCTTCAGGGCTTAGTGCTCTCAGCATTGTCTGAACATACTCTGATGCTCTTCTGTCTGTTGGAAAACATTCATTTTGCCTTGAATGTCCTCTACTAAAAATTGCCTAATAGATATAGCCTACCTAGCTCTCAGTAGGCAGAACTGAGATTTTTTTATACTGTCTAATTATGAAGCACATTTTGTAAGGGCCTATTCAGCCAGAGCAGCCCCACCCTGGTTGAACTGCCATTTTGTTGTAAAACTTAAATTGACCTAAATTGACTTAAAAGCAAGTCTGGGAAACCAGTCCCAGGTAACAAAGTCCAAATACAAGGGTGGGTCAGACCAGGTGGAGGTATTCAATCAGTGGGGGTGCATACTGCCTCCTAGCTACCAAGGAGTATGGGCCCTGCCCTTTGGGCACATTTTGGGCACCAATTCTGAACTAGGTAATAGGGTGGTTCAAATGTCTGCTAGGGTAAATTGTAATTCAATTGGTCACCTAGCATCACTGTGGAGTTTCCTGTATGTGTACTGGCCACCTGTTTGTGGCCAGGCCCAACCACATGGCCTTTGCTCTATAAAAGTTAATCTGGGAAGCAGGGAGATGTCGTCCTCCCTGTAGGGGTGGCCCCGACCGGTTTGTTTGACGGTTGGTCTGATTCCTGATGTTTGGCATGAAATAAAGCTTTGCTTGACCTTCACTTTGTATCAGTCTCGCTCCTTTAATCACGGACCCATTATTGGGGTACCCAATTTTGGGGGACCCAACAGTTTAATTCTCTGTAAGCATTGACCCCTATGCAATGTTTTTGTGTTTATGTCTATCTCCTGGTCTAAACTGTAACCCAGAGAAGGAAGGGCCAATTTTCAATTATCTATTTATTTCCCAAGCGTCTTACTCAACGCCAATCACCTAGTTGGTTTTTAGGAAGTATTTGTAGGATTATTTTAAGTGGAATCAATAGATAATATCAATAACTTAGTCTTAGTAATAAAAAATAAGAACTATGTCTTACTAGTTATTTGCTTCTAAAATAAAACCCCTATATGCATTTGCTATGAATTTATATTGCTATTTATAGCTCTTCCAGTGCCTCTAGCTTTAGAAATAAGGTAACATTAGAAAAGATTTCATGGACATTCAGGGTCATTTTCCTGGAAAAATGATCTTGTGATGACCTTAGGAGGTATTATTTGAGAACTCTCTAGTTATGTGTTTTTATATCTCAATTATTTTATTTTATCTTAACTCACATGGAAATCCCTCAGGGAAGTAACTGAGTCATATTTTGTGAGTTATGAGGCACAAAAGGCACCCCTGGAAATTCACACATAAATATGTCATCATTATCATAGTTGTCCCTGACGAGTCTGTTACATTTCAGTAACAACATAAAAATTCATGTTATTTACAACAAGGGCTTTATGAAGTTCCCCTTTAGCCTAGTTTTATCTTTCATGGAGCTTCTTACAAATCTGAGAATTCTCTCCCTTGAAGGTCCACAGTAAAGTAGAGTAGACATGTGGCTCCCTTAGGCGTTATTGACAATAAATTCTCTAAGGTTATAAGTCTCCGGCGTTGTTCAGATGGAAAATAAAATACCAGTGGGACATATTTTGTAAAAATTTCTTTGTTTTTAAAGATTTTATTTATTTTAGAGAGGGAGTGTATCTGAGTGGAGGGAGGGTCAGAGGGAGAGAATCTCAAGCAGATTCCCTACTGAGCCCGTAACAGATGACTTGGGACTTGATCTCAGAACCCATGAGATTATAACCTGAGCTGAAACCAAGAGTCTGTACTCAGCTGACTGAGCCACTCAGGCACCCCACTTAGTACAAATTTCTATAATACCTCTTTTTAGCAATTAATGAGCTGGTGTTCTCAATCTCTCAGTAACTTTACATTTTTATAGATGATATAAAACTTTATAATTTGCATTATAGTTTCACATTATCAATAAATTCTCATTTTAGATGTAACCCTTTACATTTCACACTGTTATCTAACTTTTAAGTGAATACCATTGTAGTTTATGTAATACTCATACAAACTTAAACATAGACAGTACACAAAATATTTCTGTTATCCACGGTGATGATGAAGATGGCAACAGTAATGGTGATGACCTGGTGGCAATGATACCAGCTAATACATTTTCACATGTTAATTGCTATACAATGAATTAAATCCTTTCATAAATTAGCTTATTTAATCTCCTCAGTCAGTCCAGGCAGTAACTAATAGCATACCACATTCTAAAATTAAGAAACTAAGCTTTAGAGATGTTAACAGATTTGTCCAAAACAGCTTGTAGCAGACAGAGCTTTGATGTTAATTGAGACTGACTCCAAAGTCAAAGAGGCTAATGACAGCATATTTGAGTTTTTATTTTCCTCAAATGTCAAGATACATGTTTAATTAATTTGAGTTAATAAAGCAGAATTCCCTGTGGAATTCTCCCATGCAAACATTAGGTTTTTAGGTCACTGGTTTGAACACATTTAAAAATTATCCTTTATAAGATCAAGATATATTTTGTGTTAAACACTTTGTTTTTAAAGAACTGCTTCTTATGGGCACCTCGGTGGCTCAGTCAGATAAGCGGCTGTCCTCGATTCAGATCATGATGCCAGGGTCCTGGGATCCAGCCCTGCATTAGGCTCCCTGCTCAGTGCAGAGCCTGCTTCTCCTTTTACCTCTGTCCCTCCCCCGTGCTTGCGTAGTCTCTCTCTCTAAAAAAAAAAAAAAACTTAAAAAGAAAATAATGAAGGACTGCTTCTTAATACACATAAAATAACAACCAGGCTACACTATTAGTTTCTTTTTTTTTGCTATTTAGTTTAATGGCCTTAACCCTCACATTCTTTTCTGAATCTAAAATCTACTTTGGTTAATAATATGTATAATTGAAAAATAATTTTTCAGACTAGCTGTTGTACTTACAGATAAAGTTGACAAAAGGAAGATAAAACTAAGCATTAGTGGAAATAAAATACATGTTTTTTGAAAATGTAATTATAAGAATTATTCATTAGTGAGTTTTTTCTTACTATCTCAAAGCCCCTGTTTCCTCATCTGTGAAATGATTATAATAATATTCATCTCATTTTAATAGTAAAAGAAGTAACAGTTTTATAATAATTATTATTGACTGAATTATCACCCTTCAGAGTTCTTTGTTGAAGGCCCAATCCTCAGTATCTCAGAAGGTGACTATATTTGGAGATAGGTTCTTTAAAAGATGTAATTAAATTAAAATGAGTATGTTAGGGTGGTCCTAATCCAATCTGATTGGTGTACTTATCAGAAGAGGAAATTTAGACACAAGGAGAGATACAGAGGCCTGAGTGCCCAGAGGGACAACAAGGAGAAGAGGTAGCAAGCCAAGGAGAGAGTGCTAGAACAAATCCTTCATTTTAAGCAACTTGATCTTGGACTTCCACTCTCCAGAACTGTGAGAAAATAATTTCTGTCGTCTATGCCACCCGGTCTGTGGTATTTTGTATAGCAACCCTAGCAAATGACTGATATATACATACATATAAATATATATACACATGTATATGTATGTCTATAACTAGTAAGAACTGGTGGTTATTATTCGTATTGATTTTAATAAGCCACCACCTAAAACAGTGCTAGGATATAAAAGGTATCTATTAATGAATGTATTAATTATTTAAGGTATATTATAAAACTTGCAGGGTAGAAATCCTTACTAGATTACTACAGAATCTGGCATAGAATTGAACAGAGAATGGACACTAATTGTATTACAGAATTCTTGTTTCTCTAGTGGGAATCTATCTAGTTTGAAAATTACTTTAAATCAAGTATTATTGAGGTATAATTTAAGACAATAAAAGGGTTAGTATATGAGGTGACAGATATGTTATTTAACTGAATTGTGGGAATCATTTTACAATGTATACATATATCAAATCATCAGATTTTGCACTTTAAATATCTTATAATTTTGTCAATTATACCTCAGTAAAGTGGAGGAAAAAACAACTGAATGCATATATAGTTTTAGTTTCACCCTAAAAATTTTTTCTGTCTATATTAATTCAAATATATTATAACTTCCCTTTAATTTTTAAAAAAGATTTATATATTTATTTGAGGGAGAGAGAGCGTGCATGGGGGGGTGCAGAGGGAGTAGAGAAGCAGCAGGGAGCCTAACACAGGCCCTGATCCCATAACCCTGAGATCATGACCTGAGCCAAAACCAAGAGTTGAATGCTTAAGCAACTGAGCCATCCAGGTGCTCCCCTTTTAAAATTTTGTATGTGAATATAGTTGTCATGCAATTTTACCTTAGTTTCAGGTGTACAACATAGTGATTCAACAACTCGTACATTATTTTATGCTCACCACAAGTGTAGCTACCATCTGTCACCATACAATGCTATTACTGTTATCTTTTATATTCTACAAGTATTGGTGAGGATATGAAGAAAAATAAACTCTCATTCACTATTGCTGGGAATGTAAATTGGTGCAGTCACTATGGCAAACAGTATGAAGGTTCCTCAAAAAATTACAAATAGAAATATCATATGATTCAATAATTTCACCAAAGGGCATTTACTGAAAGAAAACAAAACACTAATTCAAAAATACTTATATACCCTATGTATATTGCAGCATTATTTACAATAGCCAAGATAAGAAAGCTACCCAGTGTCTATTTATAGATAAATGGATAAGGAAGATGTTATATATATTATACACACACACACACACACACACACACACACACAGAAATATTACACAGTCATAAAGAAGGTGAGATCTAATTTTTCTTTTGATTACTTGAAAATATATTTTTTTAATTTCCAAAAATTTTGGATATTTCCAGATATCTTTCTGCTACTGATTCTCATTTAATTTTATTGCACTCACAGAATATTTAAATATTTTTAATTTATTGAGACTGTTTTTATGGTGTAGTACATGATCCATATTGGTTATTCTCTATACATACTTTTAAAAGAATGTATATTCTGGATTCAGTTACACATAAATATTATTTAGTTCAAGTTGGTTTATAATGTTATTCAGGTATTCTATATCATTACTTCCTTGAGCTTACTAATTTCATCAGTAACGGAGAGATGTGTTGAAGTCTCAGTTTATAATTGTTAATTTTGTTTTGACTTTCAATTCTCTCAATTTTTGGTTTCAGTAAGATGAAGCTGTGTTGTTTGATACAGACAAATTTCAGATTGTTATGTATTCTTGAATTGACACACTAATCATTATAAAATGCCCCCCCCATCGCTTCCTTGTTCTGAGGTCTAACTGCCTGATATTAATGTGGCATCTCCAGCTTTGGTTTTGTCAGATTCCTTAGGTCATATTTTTTGTCCTTTTGCTTTACACCCACTGTGTCTTTATGCGTGATGTAGGGTTTTTATAGGCGGCATGTCTTTGGATCTTGCTTGTAAATCTGACAAACTATCTTTTAACTCGTTCATTTGGATCATTTGCTTCCAATATAATTATTGATATTGTTGGATTTAAGAATACAATTTTTTCTCTATATTTTTTTCTATATTTTTCTCCTCCTACCCCTTTCCTGAATTTTTTGAGTATTTTTTAAAATCTAATTTCTAATTATTGGCTTTGTAGCTCTACATCCTTAAAAAGTTCTCAGCTTCTCTAAAATTTTAAAGACTTGTCATTAACTTGTTACATCCTCCTTTAAAAATAATATACCATAAAACATATGTAAAAAATTACACCAGGTTATCCATGTGTTATTCTTCACACATTACTTATTTAAATGCTATAAATCCAACAACTTATTTTATTGCTTGGATTTTAGACAGTCAATTATTTTTAAAAGAGGTTAAATATAAGAAGAAATGCCTTTACTTGTACCATCTCTGGCACTCATTATTTATATGCTAGGTCTTAAGTTCCCCTCAATTCTCATACCTCTGACCGAAAGGATGTTTTCAAACACTTTTTTCTGGTAAGTCTATTGGTAAGATTTCCCTTAGCTCCTTCCTCTTTTCCCAAAAAACTCTTCATTTTAGCTTAATTTTTTGAAATAATTTTTACTCAATAAAAAGTTTCTGGTTGACAGAATTTTAAATTCTTTTCTGACTTTGAAAGATGTGACTCCATTGAATTCTTACATAGCTTAAGCCAAGAAGTGTGTTGCAATTCTTATCTTTATTTCTGTGTATATTTCTTTCTTTTATTCTTCTGTCATAATTTCCTTTTCATCTTTTTTTTTTTTAAGCAGTTTTACCAAGAAGTATCTAGGAGTGTGTGTGTACATATATTTGATTGGATTCTCTGAGTTTCTTGCATCTGAGGCTTGTTATCTTTCATTAATTTTGTAAATGCTATATTTTCCTATCAAATACATTTTTTCCTTCCTTACTATTTCTTTGTTTCCTTTCCTTATTATTTCTCCATCTGAGATTCCACTGACACTTCTATTAAACCGTATAATATTGTCCCCCATGTTGTAGAAATTCTGGTGTTTGTTTTGATTTGGTTTTTAGCACTTTTTTTTTTTTTGAAGATTTTACTTATTTACTTGAAAGAGAGTGAGAGAGAAAGAGCACAAGAAGGGGGAAAGTCAGAGAGAGAAGCAGACTCCCAGCCAAGCAGGTAGCACAAATTGGGGCTTGATTTCAGGACCCTGAGATCATGACCCAACCCAAAGACAGACATTTAACCAACCGAACCACCCAGGCACCCCTGGTTTTTAGCACTTTTTGTTCTTCTGGTTTCTGTTTGAATTATTTCTATTAATCTTTCTTTTAAGTTTAGAAGTTCTTTATTCTTTTATAGCTAGTATACTGATAAGTCTGTAAAAAGAACTGTTCACCTCTGATACCATTTTTTTTAATTTGTAGCATTTCTATTGGACTTTTTCTTATAGTTCTATTTGCTGAAATCTATATGCATATTTTACATCCTTTCTACTATTATCTTTCTGCTTATTAGTCATAGTCATTTTAAATTCACAGATCTCTGTATCTAGTTCTGTTGCCTCTTTATCTGCTAACAATGGGGTACTTATTCTTGCTCTTTTGTGTATCTAATTATGTCAGCCATTAGTATGGGGATGGAGTCAACATAATCATTAGTTAAATTGGTTTCAAGACTTAATGTTGCTAGAACTTGCTTCGGAACACCACAAGCTCCCAGTTTTCCCAGCACCTGGCTGCTGGTGTCCTGTGCTTAGTGCTACACCTATTGCCAAAGATGTCTCTCATAGCTCTTGTTCCGCCCTCAGTTTTCATTGGGACCTGCATACCTGAAACACAGAGATTCGCTCCACAACTTTTTCGCTTCCTCATTGGTTGACTACTGTGACATCTCATCTGGTAAACTTCTGGTGGGAGCAGAGGATGACAGTTCTTTGTTCTCCTGGCCCAGTCTTGGTCTTGGTCACATGCTGTGTACTGGGTCGTAAAAACCTTGTTGTTTTCCTTACTTCATCCAAATGCTTCCTTGTCTGGTTTTGAGACAAAATTTTCTATCTCTTTCTCAGTCATAGAAGAACTGGTTATTATCAGTGCAACATTCTTGGTCCAAACTCTGTCCTTTGGGTGAGATAGCTTTTGCTGTTCCGTTGGTGGCAATGAACCTTTGCCTGAGACCCTGCTCAGAAGGATTTCTTAGTCTTTCCACAACTGTTGATTACTGTTTCTTCCTATTCACTGGATGGCTTGAGGTGGGTCATAGGACTTTCTTTACATCTCTCAAGAGGAAACAGGTTTTGTTTCTATTCCTCCTGCAAAACAGATGACTTGCTTCTAACTTTCCCCTATGAATAACAGATATTTCCTGGGTTCAGGTCTCAAGTTGCTTGAAGCTTTAGCTTCATATAATGGAAAGGCTCAAGACATGGGCAAGATTTTGTGCCCAGGTACTACTGAGGGTAGCTCTTTCCTGCCCTGCCCCTAATCTTTCTCAAGTATCCAGTGGAAGCCTATGAAAAAGCGATGAAAATGAATGCACACCCCCATTGTGTCTGGAGTTCCCAGAGGTTCTAAACTTTCATGTCAGCCTCAACCTAGCCTTTAACAGTATATTAAACTGTGACTGTTTTCTCTTTAGTTGATTTCACAGTGGCTGTCTCTTCATCTCATGTCCTGCCAAAGAGGAAATAATTTATTTGTGTCATCATTCCTCAGAAGGGCCTACCACTCTGGAATTTAGTCTGCCAGCTTACCATAAGACCTCAGCTCTGATAATTTTTAATAACTGTTTTAATTTTGAAGATTAGCCTTTTCTTCTTATTAAGGTGGGAGTAACTTTCCTTGCAGATTTTTACATCCTGAGTAGAAGTACAAATTCCTACTGAAGATCTTTTGAGGAGTTTCCAAATATAGTATGAGTACCTGGTATACTGAGATAGTTAAATGTAAAAGTAGAAAAAAAAAAAAGGTAGTTTTTATGGATAAATTCCATAAATCTATTTAATGTAGGTTATATCTTATACTTGAAATTTATAATTCTTTATGTTATATCTCTCAATGATTATGTTAAAAGTCCTTTTAAAATATAGAAAAAATTAAGTTTTAAAACTATTTTTACTTGATCTAAAATCGTTTATTTCATTGTCATACTTCTGGTACAAACTCATCATATTACAAACTAAGTTTGCATTATAAGGAGACACCAGAGAATCAAGACTTAAGTTTTTTAATGTAAGAATATGTAAGAATAAGATTTCTAATCCCAAGAGTATCTCCAATACACTCTGAAATTTACCAGATAGCCAGAAGGAAGATATAGCATCACACTTCTAAAATTACAAACAGAAAATAGAATAAATTCAATTGCACAATTAGATGTATAACCCTAGAGAATACATTTTTAAAAAACTATAGTGTTAAAGGAATAGAATTTAGCACCCTGAATGTTAGATCTATAAACCTATTGTATCCCTCCTCTAGAGAAATACATAATGAGGAAATCAAACAGCACATGTAACAATGTCTCAAGCAAGAGCAAGTCTGAGGAAAGGAGGAAATCCTGCATAACCATAACAAGGAGTTACTAGTAGTTTGAGAAATTTCAGGAAGCCAATGTAGAGAATGTTCTTTTACCAAAGTTTGCACTGAAAATGTTCCTATGGGAAGATCAAGGACAGGTGATTACTGCATATTCTAAAATCCAATGCAAGGCCTGACCATTGGCTCTCCCAGGCAGTCCTTTTTGGTTCATTAGGGGTTGGCATGATTGCAATAAAGTATTATGTTAATTACTAAAAAAAGAAGATCTGAGATACAGGTGGATAGAAAATGTCAGATTGTTCAGAAGGCACTAATTTCCTGGAATTTTTGTGAAAACTTCCAAATATCTTCACAACAACTTTTTAATATAACTTTTCAGTAACATGTGTCTAACCACAAATCAACAAACTTGTTAGTATTATCATGTTGCTAAATATTCCTAACTCAGTTTTTCTTAAAATGTGGATAGGAGAATAAGAAATTTATATTCCTCCAACTTCTTTGCCACCTCATGAATTTCAGTCAGATAGAAATCAGACTTTTTTGGACACATTTTAGGGAAAACTAATCTTTCTTCTATAGTCCATTCTGACAACATGAAAAAAAAAAAAAAAGAAAATGAAAAACACCTACTTTCTCTCTTACTCTAATGATACTACCAAAGGTCAATTTACTTACAAGAACATAATACTAATGGTAAACTGCAAAAGGAAATTAGACGCCTAATATAAGCAACTATTACATAGCTCATTGCTCTGCTATTGTGTGTCTGAGTGCATAATCTTCTCTGTTCAGTTCCATTTTGTGATCTCCCCAGTCAGCTGCTAGTGATGTCATAGAGTTGTTTCATTATAAAAATGCAGATAGAGGATTTCAACCATATAATCATATTGACACTTAACAATCCTTTTTCATAAATACAATACAGTCTCTAGCCTGGATTGATTCCAAACCTTAAGTGTTTGAGAGGAGAATGTGTTTGGAAAGAATGGATTTTCTTTAATAGTCTTAACAGCCACAGTTCTATCTCTCAAGCCCTAGACACTGTGGTTGTGTGTGCCTCTAAGGACTTCCCTCACCAGGTACAGTGTTTAAATAGATACTATAGAACATTTCATGTAAAATAAAATTATCCCTGAGAAGGATAAATCCAATATTATTCAATCCTATTTGGAACATTTTTAGAAGACTCCTATATGACCATAAGTTTTGTCCATTAGGCACTGGTTGCAAGCTATTTTGATACATCACTGAAGAGAAAATTTGATTCTATATTAAAATATCTGTTCAGTTTTTTGTTTTGTTTTGTTTTGGGAAAGAGAGTATGTGTGCACATGGTATACATGAGTATTCAAGCAGTCGGGGGAGCAGGGTGGGTGCATGGGCAGAAAGGAGCAGAGGGAGAAAGAATCTCAAGCAGGCTCCATGCCCAGTACAAAGCCCTATACAGGTCTTGACCTCACAGTCCTGAGATCATGACCTGAGCCAAAAATCAAGAGTCAGGCACTCAACTGACTGAGCAACCCAGGTGCCCAGCTCAGGATTTAAATAATAGTTTACAATTGTGCAACATGTATTTTCTTTTTTCTAAATTTGGGGAGGTATTAAGAACGAATGGAGCAAAATTGGTGCAGTATATCCACACTTTTTTGGTATCCTTTTAATTATATATGCATAGTAGCAATGAATAAAACATGAAAGGGAAAAGCAAAAGAACAAACTATACTCTAGTAAAAGGTAAACTTTTTTGTAAATTGGAAATGAATTATAAGTACAAAGCAGTGAGGAGAATGAAGCCAAAGTGTTGCTGAATCTCAAGTTGAGGTGAAAGTAGTAGAAGACTGAAATGTACTTACAGGGCCTTAACAGGGACCAGAAGAGCCTTTCCTATTCCTGAGGTCTCATTTAAGAAAGAAGCTAAGATTAACTGCTGCTGATGGCCACCCATGGCTAGGGCTCAAAGAAACATATAGGCTGAAGCAATAGGAGGATACAAACTCCATTTCATAAATAAGAAATAAACCAGGTCTGGCTCTGTAACAAGCTGGATTCACAATATCAATAAGATAAAAAAAAATGATAAACCTGATTCTAGATGCTGATTCTTATGAAACATGGCATTAGAGGAAAATCACATAGTAGGACGAAGGGAGGGAGAAAAGTAGAGAGAGAGAGAGAGAGAAAATCCTTTCCAATCAAAATGAACCTACAGGGGCACCTGGGTGGCTCAGTCAGTTAAATGGCTGCCTTCAGCTTAGGTCATGATCCCAGGGTCCTGGGATGAAGCCCCACATCCGGGTCCCTGCTCCATGAAAAGCCTTTTCTCCCTCTCCCACTCCCCCTACCTGTGTTCCCTCTCTCCCTGTGAATCTCTCTGTCAAATAAATAAATAAAATCTTTAAAACAAACAAAATGAACCTATAGACCAAAATTTTAAATTGTTGGAAGAAAGATGCACACATCAGTAAAAAAGCAAATGAAAATCCACAGCTGGAACATAAATTCAATGTACATAAAGTCAAATTATAGGTGTTGATGGTGGCTCTAATACAGTGAAGGAACGATAAGTATTAAATAGAAAAACAATGAGTAACTATTCATTGAGTCTGGAAAGATGGGGATCAATGACTCACATCCAGTGGCAAAACATAAGCCTTCAATAACTGGGAAGATAGAAAGTGTCCCCAGTGAACTAACAGGTCTGGCCAAAGAAATATGCAGGCATAATGTTGAAATTGACAACTGGCTTTCTGTGTCCATCTATGATAAATATGGGATAAGAGTGAGCTAAAGAGAGAACAATTCATCTGGCAAGCAGAATTTAAAGGAAATATAAAGAGTTTAGACATGCTGGATTACAAATAAAACCATTTCATATTTCTATACTTTCCAGCTCTGGTCTTAGAGTAAAGATCAAATCAAGTGTGTGGCTGTTCAGATCTTTAGTTAAGAGCACAGAGAGATTTACGGGAGTGCCCAGTAAACCTTTATAGGAAGACAAGGACTTTCTAAGAATCTTAAGAGTACTGTCTAAAAACAACCTCCCTTATAGCTCAAAGTAAACAGAGGTCTGCCTCTAAAGAATTATGGTGGCTTTTGGCACATTGAGGACATCTCAATTAGATTTCTAAACAGTCCAAAATATTTTTAAGGAAGTTGTAACAGGACCAACTATGGGGAATAGAGAGAGTTCAAAATAAAAAGAAGCCTCTGGGATCTCAAATTTCTATAGTCAGGAAATAGGCCAAGAATGCCTTTCAGAGAATAACTGGAGCCTTACTAGGGTTCATGGCCTTACTCTGGAAAAGGAGACTCTGACAACACATGTTTGGCTGGATTTCAGGATTGTTGTTGACTAGTGATTGCTATATACCCCATCCCATTTTTCCCTTTTTTGATTCGGTATGGCTATTGTAATTACTCTGTCCTTGTCTTAATATTTTATGTTCAGTGTATAGTGTATGAGGAACTAGTCTTTTTTCTTTAGAAGTCTCTGGATCATAAGTGGCTCTACCTGAAGAGCTGTATATGAGGAATCTCAGTTATCACCTAACTTGTTGCAGATAAAAATGTCATGATCAGAGTGAGAGAGGGAGAGACTAAGCATATTTTGCATGTGGGAAAATATGAGCTATTTGGTCTAATTGATAGGTACTACAAGAGACTGTTTCCAAATGACACTTTTCTCTCTCTCCACACTCTTCTGAAATATCTTTGTAACTTCTCCCATTTACAGGTGGAATCTAATTTCCCACCACCCTGATTCTGGGCTGGCCCTGTTCTTTCTGAACTAATAAATTGTGGGGGAAATTGTATAAATTTGAAGTCTAGGCCTTAAGAGACCTTGCAACTTCTGCTTTCAACCTTTTAGACTGATTCTTACATATAAGGGAAAGCCAAACATAACCTAGTAGAGGATGAGAAGCTACATAGCTTAAGAACAGGGCACCCAACCACAGTCCTCAACTACCAGAAAGATCAATGAGACCACTGAAGCCCACTTCCCAGCTGGGCCAACTGAACCTGCAAGAATGAGTCCAGGTAAGATTAGTGGAAGAATCACCCCGTGAAGTACAGGCCAAACTGAAGGATCATGAAGAAGTAAGTGATGGTTTTCATCATGAAGTTTATTTGGGGGACAAAGAAATGGACAAATCCTTCCTAAAATTATTAGATAAACTAAAATCTAGCCAACACCCAAAGAGAATTAGTGAATGGAAACACAACACAGGACACTCACTCAGTACAAATCACAAAGAGAGAGGTAATTGCTTTTAATATGAGAGAAGTGTAAGACGTGTAAATCAGTTGGAGAGAGGCATCCAATTGACTAACAGGGGTTCCAGAAGAAGATAATGAAAGGAATGGCACAGCAGAAATATACAAAGAGATAACTTTTGGTATACACTCTGTATACCAGGGAGATATATAAACAAACCCAAACTTTGAGCTCATTACAGTGAGACTATGGCACATAAGTTTTAAAGAGAATGCATTTTTAAATGTTAGAAAGAAAAGACATTACCTATAGAAGAACATCAAAACAACAAAAAAACTCTTTTAACTACCACAATAGGTACCAAAAAATAATGAAGTAGTATCATCAAAATATTCACTGAAAAATAATTTCAGTGTAGGATTTTATATCCACCTAAATTATCTTCTAAAAATTAAAGCAAAATCAAGAAATGCTTCAGAAACACAAATGTTAAAAGAGTTTACAACTCATAGAATATCACCAAACAAGTAAAGCATATATTTAATTTTTATGTAAAGTTAATGTGGAGGAAAGACATAAAATATAAGACTATCATGGTGTAAATTAAATAAATAATTTAATTTAAATAACTACTAAGTAAAAATAAGATAGCTGAACTTTGCCATTTCTATGAGAATGCAAGTCCTATGATGATTTTGTTTATCTCTGGGATGTAAGCTTTAGTGTTTGTAACATAGTAAGGTTCAATAAGTATTTATTAAATAAGGACTATAGGTCTTTAGTCATGGAAATGAAAGGTACAGCATAGGGAATATAGTCAATGGTATTATAATAGCATTGTATGGTGATGGTGGCTCTATCAGTGGTGAGCAAAATGTATGAACTTATCAAATCACTATGTTGTACATTTGAAACTAATACAGCATATGTGTTAACTAAACTTCAATAGAAAAGAGGATATCCTTGAAGAGGATAAAACTATTGAAAATCTAGATTTAACAGAGAAAACAGCTATGCATTTAAATAATTAAAAATTCTACTAAAAATAGAAATAAAACCTACAGAGTTCAATAAAAGGCAGAAAAGGAAGGGGAAATGCAAAAAAAAAATGATAGTAAAGAGAAACATTAAATTCAAGGAGTAGAATTAAAATATATCAATTACCATAATTAATGAAAATATTTGAAACTCATCTACTATATGATCAAGATTATAAAATTAGAGG